>NW_024609027.1:0-70000 GCF_018296145.1 Oncorhynchus tshawytscha | reverse complement strand
ACACATCACACACCACACACACACCACACACCACACACCACACACACCACACACCACACACCACACACACACACCACACACACACATCACACACCACACACACCACACACACACACACACACCACACACCACACACACCACACACACCACACACACACACACACCACACACACACACACACACACCACACACACACACATCACACACACCACACACACACCACACACACACACACACACACACCACACACCACACACACACACACACACACACACACACACACACACACACCACACACCACACACCACACACAACACACACCACACACACCACACACACACACACACACACACACCACACACACACACACACACACACACACACACACACACACACACACACACACACACACCACACACCACACACACACACCACACACACCACACACACACACACCACACACCACACACACACACACACACATCACACACACCACACACACACCACACACCACACACACACAGTCTTGTTCAATATGTAGACAGAGTCTCATCTTGTCTGGGCTAGAGGATATTAGGTGAAACATTGAGTGTGTTCTGCTCCAGTCGTTATTTTGAAGTCTGAGAAAATGAAGTGGCTTTATGTTTGTGGTCAGTGAAAACTTTGACTTTAGTATTCAGACAGAGGGATGGTCTGAGGTCCATAGTAGATTGGAGGCCCAGGTCCAGGAGCTGATAGGGTCCATTATTCTGCTTTTGTTTTAGTCTTTTGTTACTGTTGTGAATGATCAGCACACAGTAATTAGTTTCCAATAGCACAATCATTCACAGAATCAGTTATTCTGTTTGTTGAGATCTGAACGTGTACTGGGTGTAAATGTGTTTCCACCACATGCAGACAGACGACAGAGAACCATGTCAAGACAGCAACCAGAGTAGTCACACAAGGTCATATGCAGACACACACACACACGCACACACACGCACCCACGCACACGCACAGGGAATACAGAACCAAGGGCATGTCAATATTTTCTAATCCAAACAGGGTTTCACTCTGAAGTTTAACTCAGCTAAAAATTCTGACCCGGGTGGATGTTCTTCAAACTGAAAGTCAAATGTAATATTGATAGAAGACGAAATCGATGAAAAATATGAGGTTTCAAAATATGAGGGTTTAAATATATATGAAAATATGAGGGTCAAATACATATGAAAATGTGTTGGTAGGAAATCTTTTTTCTGTGCTAAATCTTCCTTTCGACCCCCCCCCTCTCCTCCGTTCCTCCCCTCTTCTCTCTCATTCTCTTTCTCTCTGCAGGACATGACGATCGCGGCGGCCTGCGCTCCGCCTGGAGGGGGCCGTAACCCGGTGACCCCTCGTTTCATCCGCCACTTCAGCATGCTGTGTCTGCCCACTCCCTCCGAACACAGCCTCAAACAGATCTTCAATGTGGGTAACCCCTGACCTCTGACATCTAAACCCTGCCCTAAGAGCACAGTCTCAAACAGATCTTCAAGGTCAAGACTTAACCTCCAACCTCGGTTCCTAACCCTAATATGAACTTTTAACCCCCTGTCTCCAAACCCTCTTGTCTCTTTTCTCCTCATGCCCTCTCCCTCACAGCCCCTTAACAAGCTGTGGTAGTTTAATTACAGATCAACTATCGTCATGTCCTCTCCCTCACAGCCCCTTAACAAGCTGTGGTAGTTTAATTACAGATCAACCATCCTCATGCCCTCTCCCTCACAGCCCCTTAACAAGCTGTGGTAGTTTAATTACAGATCAACCATCCTCATGCCCTCTCCCTCACAGCCCCTTAACAAGCTGTGGTAGTTTAATTACAGATCAACTATCGTCATGTCCTCTCGCTCACAGCCCCTTAACAAGCTGTGGTAGTTTAATTACAGATCAACCATCCTCATGCCCTCTCCCTCACAGCCCCTTAACAAGCTGTGGTAGTTTAATTACAGATCAACTATCGTCATGTCCTCTCCCTCACAGCCCCTTAACAAGCTGTGGTAGTTTAATTACAGATCAACCATCCTCATGCCCTCTCCCTCACAGCCCCTTAACAAGCTGTGGTAGTTTAATTACAGATCAACCATCCTCATGCCTCTCCCTCACAGCCCCTCACAGCCCTCTCGCTCACAGCCCCTTAACAAGCTGTGGTAGTTTAATTACAGATCAACCATCCTCATGTCCTCTCCCTCACAGCCCCTTAACAAGCTGTGGTAGTTTAATTACAGATCAACTATCGTCATGTCCTCTCGCTCACAGCCCCTTAACAAGCTGTGGTAGTTTAATTACAGATCAACCATCCTCATGCCCTCTCCCTCACAGCCCCTTAACAAGCTGTGGTAGTTTAATTACAGATCAACCATCCTCATGTCCTCTCCCTCACAGCCCCTTAACAAGCTGTGGTAGTTTAATTACAGATCAACTATCGTCATGTCCTCTCCCTCACAGCCCTTAACAAGCTGTGGTAGTTTAATTACAGATCAACTATCGTCATGTCCTCTCGCTCACAGCCCCTTAACAAGCTGTGGTAGTTTAATTACAGATCAACCATCCTCATGCCCTCTCCCTCACAGCCCCTTAACAAGCTGTGGTAGTTTAATTACAGATCAACCATCGTCATGTCCTCTCCTCACAGCCCCTTAACAAGCTGTGGTAGTTTAATTACAGATCAACCATCCTCATGTCCTCTCCCTCACAGCCCCTTAACAAGCTGTGGTAGTTTAATTACAGATCAACCATCCTCATGTCCTCTCCCTCACAGCCCCTTAACAAGCTGTGGTAGTTTAATTACAGATCAACCATCCTCATGTCCTCTCCCTCACAGCCCCTTAACAAGCTGTGGTAGTTTAATTACAGGTCAACCATCCTCATGTCCTCTCCCTCACAGCCCCTTAACAAGCTGTGGTAGTTTAATTACAGATCAACCATCCTCATGTCCTCTCCCTCACAGCCCCTTAACAAGCTGTGGTAGTTTAATTACAGATCAACCATCCTCATGCCCTCTCCCTCACAGCCCCTTAACAAGCTGTGGTAGTTTAATTACAGATCAACAATGACTCACAGCCCCTTAACAAGCTGTGGTAGTTTAATTACAGATCAACTATCCTCATGTCCTCTCCCTCACAGCCCCTTAACAAGCTGTGGTAGTTTAATTACAGATCAACCATCCTCATGTCCTCTCCCTCACAGCCCCTTAATTAATTACAGATTGACTATCCTCACACGTGGTTTTCTATCCTCGTTGGGACCTATAATTGATTTCCATTCAAAATCCTGTTTTCCTTAACCCCTAAACCTTAACCCAAACCCTATACCTAACTCCTAAACCTAACCACTAATGCCTTTCCCTAACCCTAATCCTACCCACTAACCCTAACCCTAATTCTAACCCTAAACCTAACCCCTAACCTTAACCCAACCCCTACGCCTAACTCATAAACCTAACCACTAACGCCTTACCCTAACCCTAATTCTAACCCTAATTCTAAACCTAACCCTAATTCTAACCCTAATTCTAAACCTAACCCTAATTCTAACCCTAAACTTAACCCCTAGTCTTAAAATGAACCTTGTCCTCATTGTGATGTGGGAAATGTCCCCACGAGGGAGAATTTGCCTTGTTTTACTATCCTTGTGGGGACTTTTGGGAGATTCAGAAGAACAAGACCACACACACACACACACAATCACGTGTGTGTCTGGAGTCTGCCCTCTCTCCTCAAGGGCATATTCAAGCACACACACCCTCAAGCCCACGTACGCTTAACTCTCTATGTTGAAACGGTCTCTCCCCCTCCAGGCCATCCTCAGTGGTTTCCTCAGTGAGTTCCCCCAGGCGGTGAGGTCTTCAGCAGGCAGCATCGTAGACGCAGCAGTAGAGATCTACCACCGCATGTCTGTGGACCTCCTGCCTACACCAGCCAAGTCCCACTACGTCTTCAACCTCAGGGACCTCTCCAAGTGTGTCCAGGGTGAGACACACACACACACACACACTACGTCTTCACCCTCAGGGACCTCTCCAAGTGTGTCCAGGGTGAGAAAGTTTGTCTTGGCTTTTTCATTTGTAAGTTATTAAAGTAGCTGATGGACTGAGATGCTCTTGGTTGTAGCCTGAAGTCCAGACAGAGACAGTACCAGTCCTCTACCCAGCAGCCTCACAACCATCATCAGAGCAGAGAGGCCTGAGTTAAAGTGACTACTGCTCCCTGACCCCCGCTAGGGAGTCACCATGCAGAACACACACACACACACACACACACCAGCGAGCGTAAACACACACACATACACACACCAGCATTAATACTTACCCAAGGCGAATAAGGCCAACCCAGCCCCCATTCTTGCTGAGGGCGAGCGTGGTCACATTAATGCCCTCAACTTTCTAACAAGACTTGAACATGGATCCTCTGGTGTGTCCGACCCATCATATCTCCTAAAGCATCCCTAGTGTTGCATAACATTGATAACAACAGGGATGTGTCAACAGCAGATATTAGACTTTTCTTTACTTCTTCATGTGTTAAGGTTGCAGGGTGAGAACCACCAAGTTGAATCATGTTTTATTATTCTCTGGTCGTAAATAAATCATGTTAAATCCATCTAACCCTCCCTGCCTTTTTACCTCCCTCTTCCCTCCCCCCTTCACCTTCCTCCTCCCCCCCTCCCTCTCCCCTCCCTCCCCTCCCCTGCTCCCTCTCCCCTCTCCTCCCTGCCTCCCACTCTCTCTCATCTCTCCTCCCTCCACTTCTCTCCCTCCCTTCACCCCCCCTCTCTCCCTCCCTTCACCTCCCTCCTCATTCTCTCTCCCTCCCTGCCTCTTTACCTCTCTCTTCCCTTCACCTCCCCCTCCCCCACTCCCTCTCCCCCTCCCCTCCATCTCTCTCTCCCTCCACCTCCCTCTCTCATTCTCTCTCTCCCTCCCTGCCTCTTTACTTTCCTCCCTCCCCCACCTCCCTCTCTTCCCCCTCCTCCCACCCTCTTCTCACCTCTCTCTCTCTCATTCTCTCTCTCTCTCCCTCCCTCCCTCTGTCTGTTTGTCCTCTAGGTATGTTGCAGTGTGAGCCAGGCACGGTGAGGGATCAGACTGGGATATTCCGTCTGTTCTGTCACGAGTGTCAGAGAGTGTTCCACGACCGACTCATCAACAACGAAGACAAAACCTACTTCAACACCATCGTCTCTGAGATGGCCAGTAAGAACATAACCCAGAGTTTAATAAAACCTAGACGGCCAGTAAGAACATAATACAGAGTTTAATAGAACCTAGACGGCCAGTAAGAACATAACACACAGTTTAATAGAACCTAGAGCTAGACGGTCAGTAAGAACATAACACAGAGTTTAATAGAACCTAGAGCTAGACGGTCAGTAAGAACATAACACAGAGTTTAGTAGAACCTAGACGGCCAGTAAGAACATAACACAGAGTTTAATAGAACCTAGACGGCCAGTAAGAACATAACACAGAGTTTAATAGAACCTAGACGGCCAGTAAGAACATAACACAGAGTTTAATAGAACCTAGACGGCCAGTAAGAACATAACACAGAGTTTAATAGAACCTAGACGGCCAGTAAGAACATAACACAGAGTTTAATAGAACCTAGACGGCCAGTAAGAACATAACACAGAGTTTAATAGAACCTAGACGGCCAGTAAGAACATAACACAGAGTTTAATAGAACCTAGAGCTAGACGGTCAGTAAGAACATAACACAGAGTTTAATAGAACCTAGACGGCCAGTAAGAACATAACACAGAGTTTAATAGAACCTAGACGGCCAGTAAGAACATAACACAGAGTTTAATAAAACCTAGACGGCAGTAAGAACATAACACAGAGTTTAATAGAACCTAGACTAGTAAGAACATAACACAGAGTTTAATAGAACCTAGAGAAAGAACATAACACAGAGTTTAATAGAACCTAGACGGCCAGTAAGAACATAACACAGAGTTTAATAGAACCTAGACGGCCAGTAAGAACATAACACAGAGTTTAATAGAACCTAGACGGCCAGTAAGAACATAACACAGAGTTTAATAGAACCTAGACGGCCAGTAAGAACATAACACAGAGTTTAATAGAACCTAGACGGCCAGTAAGAACATAACACAGAGTTCAATAGAACCTAGAGCTAGACGGTCAGTAAGAACATAACACAGAGTTCAATAGACCCTAGAGCTAGACGGTCAGTAAGAACATAACACAGAGTGTAATAGAACCTAGACATAGTTGGCCAGTAAGAACATAACACAGAGTTCAATAGAACCTAGACGGCTAGTTTGAACTTTCAGAGTTTAGCCTCTCACTAAGCAGTGTTTTGACATATTAAGATTGAAAGCCATTTCAATGTCCTTTTCTGAAACGTCCCACAATTGTTGAGCTATGAATAGCAACTCTTTAAATATATTTCCGTTCTTCTTCTTTCAGGCAAATATTTTGGCTTCAATTTAGAACCCAATTACTTTGTGACCAAACCCATCATATTTGGAGATTTCATCAAGGTAAAATGCGCTATAAGCCTATAAATCCAATCAATTTCCCAGGTGCTCAAAGCGCTTAACATTTACGGCATCCATCTATCTATCTCGCAATCCTTCCTGTCCCCCGCCCCCCTCCATCTCTCCCTCCCTCTCCTCTCCTCTAGGTGGGTGCAGAGAAGGCAGATCGTCTGTATGAGGACCTAACAGAGCCAGATAAGATCAGGGCTGTGCTCCAGGACTACCTGGATGACTACAACATGACCTTCTCCAAGGAGACCAAGCTGGTGTTCTTCCAGGACGCTGTAGAACACGTCTCCAGGTCATGTTACGCTCGGAAACGGAGCCCTATTCCCTAATTAGTGCAGTGAATGCATTCGAAATTGTACCCCATTCCCTATATAGTGTACAGACGTTTTGGCCTAAATCGCACCCTATTCCCTATTTAGTGGACTGGTTAGCATCTTTAATGACACCCTATTCCCTATTTAGTGGACTGATTAGCATCTTTAATGACACCCTATTCCCTATTTAGTGGACTGATTAGCATACTTAACGACACTCTATTCCCTATTTAGTGGACTGATTAGCATACTTAACGACACTCTATTCCCTATTTAGTGGACTGATTAGCATCCTTAATGACAACCTATTCCCTATTTAGCATCCTTAATGACAACCTATTCCCTATTTAGTAGACTGATTAGCATCTTTGATGACACCCTATTCCCTATTTAGTGGACTGATTAGCATACTTAACGACACTCTATTCCCTATTTAGTGGACTGATTAGCATCCTTAATGACACCCTATTCCCTATTTAGTGAACTGATTAGCATCCTTAATGACAACCTATTCCCTATTTAGTGAACTGATTAGCATCCTTAATGACAACCTATTCCCTATTTAGAGAACTGATTAGCATCCTTAATGACAACCTATTCCCTATTTAGTAGACTGATTAGCATCTTTGATGACACCCTATTCCCTATTTAGTGGACTGATTAGCATACTTAACGACACTCTATTCCCTATTTAGTGGACTGATTAGCATCCTTAATGACACCCTATTCCCTATTTAGTGAACTGATTAGCATCCTTAATGACAACCTATTCCCTATTTAGAGAACTGATTAGCATCTTTGATGACACCCTATTCCCTATTTAGAGAACTGATTAGCATACTTAACAACACTCTATTCCCTATTTAGTGAACTGATTAGCATACTTAACAACACTCTATTCCCTATTTAGTGAACTTATTTTGTCCAGAACCCCATAAAGAGTTAGTTTTTGTGTTTTTGTAATGCTTTAATTTGTTAAATTGCTTACTTCCTGACCCAGTCCTTCTGTTCCTATAGGATAGCGCGTATGATCCGCCAGGAGCGCGGTAACGCCCTATTGGTGGGCGTGGGGGGCACGGGGAAACAGTCACTGACGCGGCTGGCGGCCCACATGTGCGGCATGCGCTGCTTCCAGATAGAACTGAGCCGAGGATACAACTACGACAGCTTCCATGAAGACCTGAGACGACTGTTCAAGATGGCTGGGGTGGAGGGCAAGGACATGGTGTTCCTCTTCACTGACACACAGGTAGGGGAGGGGGAGAGGAGGGCAAGGACATGGTGTTCCTCTTCACTGACACACAGGTAGGGGAGGGGGGAGGAGGGCAAGGACATGGTGTTCCTCTTCACTGACACACAGGTAGGGGAGGGGGAGAGGAGGGCAAGGACATGGTGTTCCTCTTCACTGACACACAGGTAGGGGAGGGGGAGAGGAGGGCAAGGACATGGTGTTCCTCTTCACTGACACACAGGTAGGGGAGGGGGAGAGGAGGGCAAGGACATGGTGTTCCTCTTCACTGACACACAGGTAGGGGAGGGGGAGAGGAGGGCAAGGACATGGTGTTCCTCTTCACTGACACACAGGTAGGGGAGGGGGAGAGGAGGGCAAGGACATGGTGTTCCTCTTCACTGACACACAGGTAGGGGAGGGGGAGGGAGGGCAAGGACATGGTGTTCCTCTTCACTGACACACAGGTAGGGGGGGGGGGGGGGCAAGGACATGGTGTTCCTCTTCACTGACACACAGGTAGGGGAGGGGGAGAGGAGGGCAAGGACATGGTGTTCCTCTTCACTGACACACAGGTAGGGGAGGGGAAGGACATGGTGTTCCTCTTCACACAGGTAGGGGGAAGGACATGGTGTTCCTCTTCACTGACACACAGGTAGGGGAGGGGAAGGACATGGTGTTCCTCTTCACTGACACACAGGTAGGGGAGGGCAAGGACATGGTGTTCCTCTTCACTGACACACAGGTAGGGAGGGCAAGGACATGGTGTTCCTCTTCACTGACACACAGGTAGGGGAGGGGGCAAGGACATGGTGTTCCTCTTCACTGACACACAGGTAGGGGAGGGGGAGAGGAGGGCAAGGACATGGTGTTCCTCTTCACTGACACACAGGTAGGGGAGGGGAAGGACATGGTGTTCCTCTTCACTGACACACAGGTAGGGGAGGGGAAGGACATGGTGTTCCTCTTCACTGACACACAGGTAGGGGAGGGGGAGAGGAGGGCAAGGACATGGTGTTCCTCTTCACTGACACACAGGTAGGGGAGGGGAGGACATGGTGTTCCTCTTCAGACACACAGGTAGGGGAGGGGGGCAAGGACATGGTGTTCCTCTTCACTGACACACAGGTAGGGGAGGGGGAGAGGAGGGGAAGGACATGGTGTTCCTCTTCACTGACACACAGGTAGGGGAGGGGGAGAGAGGAGGGCAAGGACATGGTGTTCCTCTTCACTGACACACAGGTAGGGGAGGGGGAGGGACATGGTGTTCCTCTTCACTGACACACAGGTAGGGGAGGGGAGAGGAGGGCAAGGACATGGTGTTCCTCTTCACTGACACACAGGTAGGGGAGGGGGAGAGGAGGGGAAGGACATGGTGTTCCTCTTCACTGACACACAGGTAGGGGAGGGGGAGAGGAGGGCAAGGACATGGTGTTCCTCTTCACTGACACACAGGTAGGGGAGGGGGAGGGAGGGCAAGGACATGGTGTTCCTCTTCACTGACACACAGGTAGGGGAGGGGGAGAGGACATGGTGTTCCTCTTCACTGACACACAGGTAGGGAGGGGGAGAGGAGGGGAAGGACATGGTGTTCCTCTTCACTGACACACAGGTAGGGGAGGGGGAGAGGAGGGCAAGGACATGGTGTTCCTCTTCACTGACACACAGGTAGGGGAGGGGGAGGAGAGGACATGGTGTTCCTCTTCACTGACACACAGGTAGGGAGGGGGAGAGGAGGGGAAGGACATGGTGTTCCTCTTCACTGACACACAGGTAGGGGAGGGGGAGAGGAGGGCAAGGACATGGTGTTCCTCTTCACTGACACACAGGTAGGGGAGGGGGAGGGACATGGTGTTCCTCTTCACTGACACACAGGTAGGGGAGGGGGAGAGGACATGGTGTTCCTCTTCACTGACACACAGGTAGGGGAGGGGGAGAGGGACATGGTGTTCCTCTTCACTGACACACAGGTAGGGGAGGGGGAGAGGACATGGTGTCCCTCTTCACTGACACACAGGTAGGGGAGGGGAGGGACATGGTGTTCCTCTTCACTGACACACAGGTAGGGGAGGGGGAGAGGACATGGTGTTCCTCTTCACTGACACACAGGTAGGGGAGGGGGAGAGGACATGGTGTTCCTCTTCACTGACACACAGGTAGGGGAGGGGGAGAGGACATGGTGTTCCTCTTCACTGACACACAGGTAGGGGAGGGGGAGAGGACATGGGTTCCTCTTCACTGACACACAGGTAGGGGAGGGGAAGGACATGGTGTTCCTCTTCACTGACACACAGGTAGGGGAGGGGGAGAGGAGGTGTCCCTCTTCACTGACACACAGGACATGGTGTTCCTCTTCACTGACACACAGGTAGGGGAGGGGGAGAGGACATGGGTTCCTCTTCACTGACACACAGGTAGGGGACATGGTGTTCCTCTTCACTGACACACAGGTAGGGGAGGGGGAGAGGAGGTGTTCACTGACATGGTGTTCCTCTTCACTGACACACAGGTAGGGGAGGGGGAGAGGAGGGCAAGGACATGGTGTTCCTCTTCACATGGTGTTCCTCTTCACTGACACACAGGTAGGGGAGGGGGAGGGAGGGCAAGGACATGGTGTTCCTCTTCACTGACACACAGGTAGGGGAGGGGGAGAGGAGGTTCCTCTTCACTGACACACAGGTAGGGGACATGGTGTTCCTCTTCACTGACACACAGGTAGGGGAGGGGGAGAGGAGGGCAAGGACATGGTGTTCCTCTTCACTGACACACAGGTAGGGGAGGGGGAGAGGACATGGTGTCCCTCTTCACTGACACACAGGTAGGGGAGGGGGAGAGGAGGGCAAGGACATGGTGTTCCTCTTCACTGACACACAGGTAGGGGAGGGGAGAGGAGGGCAAGGACATGGTGTTCCTCTTCACTGACACACAGGTAGGGGGGGGGGAGAGGAGGGCAAGGACATGGTGTTCCTCTTCACTGACACACAGGTAGGGGAGGGGAGAGGAGGGCAAGGACATGGTGTTCCTCTTCACTGACACACAGGTAGGGGAGGGGGGAGGGAGGGCAAGGACATGGTGTTCCTCTTCACTGACACACAGGTAGGGGAGGGGGAGAGGAGGGCAAGGACATGGTGTTCCTCTTCACTGACACACAGGTAGGGGAGGGGGAGAGGAGGGCAAGGACATGGTGTTCCTCTTCACTGACACACAGGTAGGGGAGGGGGAGAGGAGGGCAAGGACATGGTGTTCCTCTTCACTGACACACAGGTAGGGGAGGGGGAGAGGACATGGTGTCCCTCTTCACTGACACACAGGTAGGGGAGGGGAGAGGAGGGCAAGGACATGGTGTTCCTCTTCACTGACACACAGGTAGGGGAGGGGAGAGGAGGGCAAGGACATGGTGTTCCTCTTCACTGACACACAGGTAGGGGAGGGGGAGAGGAGGGCAAGGACATGGTGTTCCTCTTCACTGACACACAGGTAGGGGAGGGGGAGAGGGAGGGCAAGGACATGGTGTTCCTCTTCACTGACACACAGGTAGGGGAGGGGGAGAGGAGGGCAAGGACATGGTGTTCCTCTTCACTGACACACAGGTAGGGGGGGAGAGGAGGGCAAGGACATGGTGTTCCTCTTCACTGACACACAGGTAGGGGAGGGGGAGAGGAGGGCAAGGACATGGTGTTCCTCTTCACTGACACACAGGTAGGGGAGGGGGAGAGGAGGGCAAGGACATGGTGTTCCTCTTCACTGACACACAGGTAGGGGGGGGGAGAGGAGGGCAAGGACATGGTGTTCCTCTTCACTGACACACAGGTAGGGGAGGGGGAGAGGAGGGCAAGGACATGGTGTTCCTCTTCACTGACACACAGGTAGGGGAGGGGGAGAGGAGGGCAAGGACATGGTGTTCCTCTTCACTGACACACAGGTAGGGGAGGGGGAGAGGAGGGCAAGGACATGGTGTTCCTCTTCACTGACACACAGGTAGGGGAGGGGGAGAGGAGGGGAAGGACATGGTGTTCCTCTTCACTGACACACAGGTAGGGGAGGGGGAGAGGAGGGGAAGGACATGGTGTTCCTCTTCACTGACACACAGGTAGGGGAGGGGGAGAGGAGGGCAAGGACATGGTGTTCCTCTTCACTGACACACAGGTAGGGGAGGGGGAGAGGAGGGCAAGGACATGGTGTTCCTCTTCACTGACACACAGGTAGGGGAGGGGGAGAGGAGGGGAAGGACATGGTGTTCCTCTTCACTGACACACAGGTAGGGGAGGGGGAGAGGAGGGCAAGGACATGGTGTTCCTCTTCACTGACACACAGGTAGGGGAGGGGAAGAGGGGAGAGGAGGGCAAGGACATGGTGTTCCTCTTCACTGACACACAGGTAGGGGAGGGGGGGGGGAGAGGAGGGGAAGGACATGGTGTTCCTCTTCACTGACACACAGGTAGGGGAGGGGGAGGGGGCAAGGACATGGTGTTCCTCTTCACTGACACACAGGTAGGGGAGGGGGGAGGGAGGGCAAGGACATGGTGTTCCTCTTCACTGACACACAGGTAGGGGAGGGGGAGAGGAGGGCAAGGACATGGTGTTCCTCTTCACTGACACACAGGTAGGGGAGGGGGGGGAGAGGAGGGCAAGGACATGGTGTTCCTCTTCACTGACACACAGGTAGGGGAGGGGGAGGGAGGGCAAGGACATGGTGTTCCTCTTCACTGACACACAGGTAGGGGAGGGGGAGAGGAGGGGAAGGACATGGTGTTCCTCTTCACTGACACACAGGTAGGGGAGGGGGAGGGAGGGCAAGGACATGGTGTTCCTCTTCACTGACACACAGGTAGGGGAGGGGAAGAGGGGGAGAGGAGGGCAAGGACATGGTGTTCCTCTTCACTGACACACAGGTAGGGGAGGGGGAGAGGAGGGGAAGGACATGGTGTTCCTCTTCACTGACACACAGGTAGGGGAGGGGGAGGAGGGCAAGGACATGGTGTTCCTCTTCACTGACACACAGGTAGGGGAGGGGGAGAGGAGGGCAAGGACATGGTGTTCCTCTTCACTGACACACAGGTAGAGGAGGGGGAGAGGAGGGCAAGGACATGGTGTTCCTCTTCACTGACACACAGGTAGGGGAGGGGGAGAGGAGGGCAAGGACATGGTGTTCCTCTTCACTGACACACAGGTAGGGGAGGGGAAGAGGGGGAGAGGAGGGCAAGGACATGGTGTTCCTCTTCACTGACACACAGGTAGGGGAGGGGGAGAGGAGGGCAAGGACATGGTGTTCCTCTTCACTGACACACAGGTAGGGGAGGGGGAGAGGAGGGCAAGGACATGGTGTTCCTCTTCACTGACACACAGGTAGGGGAGGGGGAGAGGAGGGGAAGGACATGGTGTTCCTCTTCACTGACACACAGGTAGAGGAGGGGGGAGAGGAGGGAAGGACATGGTGTTCCTCTTCACTGACACACAGGTAGGGGAGGGGAAGAGGGGGCGAGGAGGGGAGAGTTTGCAAGAACAGGTGTGTGTGCATGGAGGCCATGTGATGGGCAGATAGCAGGTCTATAAAGACTGTACCAGACAGCTAATGAAGTAGATATGGCCAGTGTTTATCTGTGACCATCTGCTTGCCAAACCATGCCACCTCTGTGACTCATCACCTCATTACCCCACTGAGCAGAAGCCGAGGCATTAGCCCTGGAAGCTATAGCTTCAGTCTTCAGTTCTCAGGCACGTTTCCATCCCCCCTCCATTACATGTGTGTATTATTGTTCATCAGATCGTGGTGGAGGAGTTCCTAGAGGACATTAACAACATGTTGAACAGTGGAGAGGTGCCCAACCTGTTTGAGAAGGATGATCTGGAGCAGGTCCTGGCTGCCACACGGCCCAGAGCCAAGGAGGCCGGCATTAATGAGGGAAACCGAGACGAGGTACAGTAGAGTACACACTCACTCATAGAACACTCAATATAGAATTGTAATTACAGGGATCCTCTGTAAAAGAGACCTTTACTCCCTGTCAAAATAAAGGTTAAATATAATAACTACATGTGTAATATTTATGTATGTACTGTCGTGTCTTTACTATGGATTCAATGATATGACATGTTATTTTATAAAAATCAATTATCTGTAATTAATATTACCTGATTAAACTAGTCATGTAAATGTATTAACTAGGAAGTCGGGGCACCACGGAAGAATGTTTATAGAGCTGTTGTCTTCTGAATAAACTCTTAAAGACCTGGTAATCTTTTATATCAACAGCAGTCAATTATTAATCGTCACCTTATTCAGTCTCATCTGAACGTCGTAAAATGATTGAACCCTGGCTAACAAGTTGAATCAGCAATACAAAATTTGGTTTAATTAGTTATTTACTAAATTCCCAAATAATCACACAGAATTACATATGCACAGGCTGGATCATACATTGATTACTAATTATGTCATACAAGAAAATGTCCCCAGCGGACGGAACAGATATGACGGCTGGTTACACAAAGAAAGGGGGTTGGGTTTGAATGAAAGCGCGGGAAGACTGAGGAACAAAATAACTGGGTCTCTATCGGACCTTATGAAGCTATGCTATCGTAAAAACAGAATCTTGTGCATTCTAAATAACCGCCCATTCGGAAAAGGAAAATGCAAGAATTATATTTTCTTTGAGCTGCGCTTCGATAGTTTGGTCGAAGATGGAAGGCTGGGTTGCCCAGCAGAGATCTCCCTTGTCCTTTGAAGAATATTTCTGGGCAGATACGTTGTAGTCTGTCGTCGTGTGGTAAAACGGATACGATGTAGTACCCTGTCGTTCTGAAGAGATTGTCCGTCCTTTCCTAGCCCACGTTTACAGCTGCTGCTGATAACTCAACGTCTTGGATGTATCACTTCTTCAGTGAATAAGAGTTCAAAGTTCATACCAAGTTGCCATACTAAGCTCATGCTATATTCTGGCTGGTGTATTCAAATTCATCCTTCCAGCATGGCGATCTCTACCTCTACGTTGAAATTCGCCTTTCTGAACGAATGGACATCAGTCCTCACGTCATCAGGAACACAATGTTAATTTTGTTAGGTTGTAATCATTCAACCATTTGCAACCAGAGCTCACGCTGAGGTTGGCTTAGTTCGCCGTGAATTAGGTCACGGGGGTTCTTATAGTAATGTAGAATAGGGATTGCTTCATCGTTTCCAACCAATACCTATTCACGTGGGCGTCGCCACTGATTGAGCACATTTTACTTATGAAAACAATTCTCTAATTTTAAAAGCTAAAATGACATCTTTTCACAAATAGTTTCATATTTAAACATTTAAATTGCACAACAATTCCATGTGAATCTGATAACTATAATGTGTAGACTTCACAAGATACAGTTTATGTCGTCCTGTCATCAGATATAATGTCCCAGACAAAGAATATGATGTGACATCATATTCTTTAAGTACCAACGGACACTTTCAACTGGTTGCATTACACAAAGATTGTTCTTTTCCCCAACCTGTTGATGTTTCCATACTCTCTCTATGTTAACAACAGGGCTTTCCAAGAGTCCATTCTGTAGAGTGGACAGAAAAAGGGGGAGATTTATGGGGGGGTCATAAACCTCCCCCAACAGGGCAACGTCATGACAGTACCATTCATTAATATTTATACATGTATTTAGACATATATCCAGCGACCTATTCATTCAAATCGTAATGTATGTATTGATGTATGTGTTCATATTGAGCTGTTCATCCCAGTAGGATTCAGTATAGTGTCTCGTGTCTTGTTAAGGTCCTATATGAAGTGTTGAGGCAGCAGCTATGTCCCAGCAGTAGTCTGTCAACAAGGCAGAGCAGCAGGCTCTGGACACCTCCAGAACTCTGACCCCTTCGCTTTAATTACACGGACTGTGGCCTCAGTCTAAACAACACTCAATTGATTTCCTCTCATGTGTTAGACGGTTTGAATTTGGCACTTGACTATATAGTGAGTCTGTTTGCATGAGTTAATTTGTATGCGTTTGCTTGAATGCATTTCTATAGATGTGTGTGTGTCTCCCTGTGTGTGTCTCCCTGTATGTCTCTCCATGTGTGTGTCTGTAACATGTGTGTGTCTGTAACCTGTTTGTGTGTGTGTGTTAGGTGTTCCAGTTCTTCATCTCTCGGGTCAGAGAGAAGCTGCACATTGTGTTGTGTATGAGTCCTGTAGGAGATGCCTTCAGGTCCCGCTGTCGTATGTTCCCCTCTCTGGTCAACTGCTGCACCATCGACTGGTTTGTACAGGTCAGGACACTACGCTCTCTGTGGGTGTGGGATTGCCTCTCTCTGTCTCTGTCTCTCTCTCTCTCTGTCTCTCTGTCTCTGTGGGTGTGTGATTGCCTCTCTCTATCTGTCTCTGTCTCTCTCTCTGTCTCTGTGGGTGTGGGATTGCCTCTCTCTATCTGTCTCTGTCTCTCTCTCTCTCTCTGTCTCTGTGGGTGTGTGATTGCCTCTCTCTATCTGTCTCTGTCTCTCTCTCTGTCTCTCTCTGTCTCTCTCTGTCTCTGTGGGTGTGTGATTGCCTCTCTCTATCTCTCTCTCTCTCTCTCTCTCTCTCTCTCTCTCTCTCTCTCTCTTCCTCCATCTCTCTCAATTCAATTCAATTCAATTCAAGGGCTTTATTGGCATGGGAAACATGTGTTAACATTGCCAAAGCAAGTGAGGTAGACAACATACAAAGTGAATATATAAAGTGAAAAACAACAAAAATTAACAGTAAACATTACACATACAGAGGTTTCAAAACAGTAAAGACATTACAAATGTCATATTATATATATATACAGTGTTTTAACAATGTACAAATGGTTAAAGGACACAAGATCAAATAAATAAGCATAAATATGGGTGTATTTACAATGGTGTTTGTTCTTCACTGGTTGCCCTTTTCTCGTGGCAACAGGTCACAAACCTTGCTGCTGTGATGGCACACTGTGGAATGTCACCCAGTAGATATGGGAGTTTTTCAAAATTGGATTTGTTTTCGAATTCTTTGTGGATCTGTGTAATCTGAGGGAAATATGTCTCTCTAATATGGTCATACATTGGGCAGGAGGTCAGGAAGTGCAGCTCAGTTTCCACCTCATTTTGTGGGCAGTGAGCACATAGCCTGTCTTCTCTTGAGAGCCATGTCTGCCTACGGTGGCCTTTCTCAATAGCAAGGCTATGCTCACTAAGTCTGTACATAGTCAAAGCTTTCCTTAATTTTGGGTCAGTCACAGTGGTCAGGTATTCTGCCGCTGTGTACTCTCTGTTTAGGGCCAAATAGCATTCTAGTTTGCTCTGTTTTTTTGTTCATTGTTTCCAATGTGTCAAGTAATTATCTTTTTGTTTTCTCATGATTTGGTTGGGTCTAATTGTGCTGCTGTCCTGGGGCTCTGTAGTGTGTGTTTGTGAGCAGAGCCCCAGGACCAGCTTGCTTAGGGGACTCTTCTCCAGGTTCATCCTCTGTAGGTGATGGCTTTGTTATGGAAGGTTTGGGAATCGCTTCCTTTTAGGTGGTTGTAGAATTTAACAGCTCTTTTCTGGATTTTGATAATTAGTGGGTATCGGCCTAATTCTGCTCTGCATGCATTATTTGGTGTTCTACGTTGTACACGGAGGATATTTTTGCAGAATTCTGCGTGCAGAGTCTCAATTTGGTGTTTGTCCCATTTTGTGAAGTCTTGGTTGGTGAGCGGACCCCAGACCTCACAACCATAAAGGGCAATGGGCTCTATGACTGATTCAAGTATTTTTAGCCAAATCCTAATTGGTATGTTGAAATTTATGTTTCTTTTGATTGTCTCTGTGTGTGTGGGATTGCCTCTCTTTATCTCTGTCTCTGTCTCTCTCCCTCTCTCTCTCTCTCTGTCTCTGCGTGTGGGGGATTGCCTCTCTTTATCTCTGTCTCTGTCTCTCTCCCTCTCTCTCTCTCTCTCTCTGTCTCTGCGTGTGGGGGATTGCCTCTCTTTATCTCTGTCTCTGTCTCTCTCCCTCTCTCTCTCTCTCTCTCTGCGTGTGGGATCTCTGTCTCTGTCTCTGCGTGTGGGGATTGCCTCTCTCTGTCTGTGTGTGTATTTCTGTCTAATTAGTGAATTGTCAAAAACACGCACACTCATTTACTTTCTGTAATGAGGAGTATGTTGTCACTGCGTGCTCTCAGGGTGAAATGCTCCTCCATTCATCTCCATCAGGAATGTGTGTCAGGCACCCTGGTGTGTTGTGTCAGGCTCTGTGGGTGTGTGTAATGTCTGTGTGTGTGTGTGATGGATCACAGGGCGTGGGCTCGCCCCAGGTGTCCATTAGCGAAGCGCGCCCCTCTCTTCTATAGTTCCACCTCTTTTAATCTGCCTGTTTATTTTCATCATCCCTCCCTCTCTCCTCCACTCTCATCCCTCCATCAAGGTGACCCCCACTGAGAAGGAGCAGTCAGATGCAGTCAGGCGTTTATTTAGTGAGGACTTTATTCTGTTTGTTTAAAAGGAGTCTCTGACCCCCCTCTCTCTCTCTGTCTCTCTGTCTCTCTCTCACTCTCTGTCTCTCTCACTCTCTCTCTCTCTCTCTCTCTCTCTCTCACACTCTCTCTCATTCTCTCTCTCTTTCTCAATTCAATTCAAGGGGCTTTATTGGCATGGGAAACATGTGTTAACATTGCCAAAGCAAGTGAAAAGTGAAATAAACAATACAAATGAACAGTAAATATTACACTCACACAAGTTCCAAAAGAATAGTGGGGTTCGGCCTGTTGTTCTGCTCACGGCCTGGGCATATGAGCTGCTGTCATGTTGAGGTCCTTGCAACAGGGGCGGGGGGGCATGTATACATTAGGTTTGAGGCACAGTCTCGCAAAATGCTTGCATTCACCCGCTGTGTGGTGGCAGGGTGGAGATAACCACTTGTGTGTTGGAGAAAGTATAAGACGTTTTTTCAATCACTCCCTTTCCTGCTGGGGCCACCCTCTCCTGCTGGGGCCACCCTTTCCTGCTGGGGCCAACCTTTCCTGCTGTGGCCACCCTCTCCTGCTGGGGCCACCCTCTCCTGCTGGGGCCACCCTTTCCTGCTGGGGCCACCCTTTCCTGCTGGGGCCACCCTTTCCTGCTGGGGCCACTGTCCTCTGACCTGCTGGTGGCCACCAACTCTCCTGACTGGGGCCACCCTGGACATTTGTCCTCTGACAACAGCTCCAGGACATGTCTAGTGTTTGTCCTCTGACAACAGCTCCAGGACATGTCTAGTGTTTGTCCTCTGACAACAGCTCCAGGACATGTCTAGTGTTTGTCCTCTGACAACAGCTCCAGGACATGTCTAGTGTTTGTCCTCTGACAACAACTCCAGGACATGTCTAGTTTTTGTCCTCTGACAACAGCTCCAGGACATGTCTAGTGTTTGTCCTCTGACAACAACTCCAGGACATGTCTAGTGTTTGTCCTCTGAGGACATTGTCTAGTGTTTGTCCTCTGACAACAGCTCCAACAACTCCAGGACATGTCTAGTGTTTGTCCTCTGACAACAGCTCCAGGACCTGTGGGGGCTGTTAGGAGTGGTAGTGCTGTTGGAGGAGCTGACAGGGGGCTGTTAGGAGTAGTAGGGCTGTTGGAGGAGCTGACAGGGGGCTGTTAGTAGTGGTAGGGCTGTTGGAGGAGCTGACAGGGGGCTGTTAGGAGTGGTAGGGCTGTTGGAGAAGCTGACAGGGGGCTGTTAGGAGTGGTAGGGCTGTTGGAGGAGCTGACAGGGGGCTGTTAGGAGTGGTAGGGCTGTTGGAGGAGCTGACAGGGGGCTGTTAGGAGTTGTAGGGCTGTTGGAGGAGCTGACAGGGGTTGGTGGGTCCTCTGTCTGTCCGATCGTGGTGTTGAAGTTGTTGTCCGGGTCTGAGGTGGGCTGTTCTGCTGGCTTCTCTGGGGAGTGTCCTGCTCTCTGTCACACCTCAGCTTTCTCACCTCCTCCTTCACTGCTGTTAGCTGTTCCATCCCACCCTGTTCCTGTGTTCCACCCTTTCCTCCTTCACTGTCCCTCTCCCTCCTCCTTCACTGCTGTTAGCTGTTCCATGTGTTCCTCTCCTCCTTCACTGATGTTAGCTGTTCCATGTGTTCCTCTCTCTCCTCCTTCACTGATGTTAGCTGTTCCATGTGTTCCTCTCCCTCCTTCACTGATGTTAGCTGTTCCATGTGTTCCTCTCCCTCCTCCTTCACTGCTGTTAGCTGTTCCATGTGTCCTCTCCCTCCTCCTTCACTGCTGTTAGCTGTTCCATGTGTTCCTCTCTCTCCTCCTTCACTGATGTTAGCTGTTCCATGTGTTCCTCGCTCTCCTCCTTCACTGCTGTTAGCTGTTCCATGTGTTCCTCTCTCTCCTCCTTCACTGATGTTAGCTGTTCCATGTGTTCTTCTCCCTCCTCCTTCACTGCTGTTAGCTGTACCATGTGTTCCTCTCTCTCCTCCTTCACTGCTGTTAGCTGGTCTGTGTTAATATAGCACTGTGCTAGGGGGTGGTCTGTGTTAATATAGCACTGTGTCAGGGCATGGTCTGTGTTAATATAGCACTGTGCCAGGGGATGGTCTGTGTTAATATAGCACTGTGCCAGGGGATGGTCTGGTTAATATAGCACTGTGCCAGGGGATGGTATGTGTTAATATAGCACTGTGCCAGGGGATGGTGTGGTTAATATAGCACTGTGCCAGGGGATGGTATGTGTTAATATAGCACTGTGCCAGGGGATTGTCTGTGTTAATATAGCACTGTGCCATGGGATGGTCTATTTTAATATAGCACTGTGCTAGGGGATGGTCTGTGTGTAATATAGCACTGTGCCATGGGATGGTCTGTGTTAATATAGCACTGTGCCATGGGATGGTCTGGTTAATATAGCACTGTGCCAGGGGATGGTCTGGTTAATATAGCACTGTGTCAGGGGATGGTCTGTGTTAATATAGCACTGTGCCAGGGGATGGTCTGGTTAATATAGCACTGTACCAGGGGATGGTCTGTGTTAATATAGCACTGTGCTAGGGGATGGTCTGGTTAATATAGCACTGTACCAGGGGATGGTCTGTGTTAATATAGCACTGTGCTAGTGGATGGTCTGTGTTAATATAGCACTGTGCCATGGGATGGTCTGTGTTAATATAGCACTGTGCCATGGGATGGTCTGGTTAATATAGCACTGTGCCAGGGGATGGTCTGGTTAATATAGCACTGTGCCAGGGGATGGTCTGGTTAATATAGCACTGTGTCAGGGGATGGTCTGTGTTAATATAGCACTGTGCCAGGGGATGGTCTGGTTAATATAGCACTGTACCAGGGGATGGTCTGTGTTAATATAGCACTGTGCTAGGGGATGGTCTGTGTTAATATAACACTGTACCATGGGATGGTCTGTGTTAATATAGCACTATGCTAGGGGATTGTCTGTGTTAATATAGCACTGTGCCAGGGGATGGTCTGGTTAATATAGCACTGTGCCAGGGGATGGTCTGGTTAATATAGCACTGTGCCAGGGGATGGTCTGGTTAATATAGCACTGTACCAGGGGATGGTCTGTGTTAATATAGCACTGTGCCAGAGGATGGCCTGGTTAATATAGCACTGTGCTAGGGGATGGTCTGGTTAATATAGCACTGTGCCAGGGGATTGTCTGTGTTAATATAGCACTATGCCATGGGATGGTCTGTGTTAATATAGCACTGTGCCATGCCAGAGGATGGTCTGGTTAATATAGCACTGTGCCAGGGGATGGTCTGTGTTAATATAGCACTGTGCCAGGGGATGGTCTGGTTAATATAGCACTGTGCCAGGGGATGGTCTGGTTAATATAGCACTGTGCCAGGGGATTGTCTGTGTTAATATAGCACCGTGCCATGGGATGGTCTGTGTTAATATAGCACAGTGTCAGGGGATGGTCTGTGTTAATATAGCACTGTGCCATGCCAGGGGATGGTCTGGTTAATATAGCACTGTGCCAGGGGATGGTCTGTGTTAATATAGCACTGTGCCAGGGGATGGCCTGTGTTAATATAGCACTGTGCCAGGGGATGGTCTGTGTTAATATAGCACTGTGCCAGGGGATGGTCTGTGTTAATATAGCACTGTACCAGGGGATGGTCTGGTTAATATAACACTGTGCTAGGGGATGGTCTGTGTTAATATAGCACTGTGCCAGGGGATGGTCTGGTTAATATAGCACTGTGCTAGGGGATGGTCTGTGTTAATATAGCACTGTGCTAGGGGATTGTCTGTGTTAATATATCACTGTGCCAGGGGATGGTCTGTGTTAATATAGCACTGTGCTAGGGGATTGTCTGTGTTAATATAGCACTGTGCTAGGGGATGGTCTGGTTAATATAGCACTGTGCCATGGGATGGTCTGGTTAATATAGCACTGTGCTAGGGGATGGTCTGTGTTAATATAGCACTGTGCCAGGGGATGGTCTGGTTAATATAGCACTGTGCTAGGGGTGTTATTGTCTGTGTTAATATATCACTGTGCCAGGGGATGGTCTGTGTTAATATAGCACTGTGCTAGGGGATGGTCTGGTTAATATAGCACTGTGCCAGGGGATGGTCTGGTTAATATAGCACTGTGCTAGGGGATGGTCTGGTTAATATAGCACTGTGCCATGGGATGGTCTGGTTAATATAGCACTGTGCTAGGGGATGGGCTGTGTTAATATAGCACTGTGCCAGGGGATGGTCTGGTTAATATAGCACTGTGCCAGGGGATGGTCTGGTTAATATAGCACTGTGCTAGGGGATGGTCTGGTTAATATAGCACTGTGCCAGGGGATGGTCTGGTTAATATAGCACTGTGCGATGGGATGGTCTGGTTAATATAGCACTGTGCTAGGGGATGGGCTGTGTTAATATAGCACTGTGCCAGGGATGGTCTGGTTAATATAGCACTGTGCCAGGGGATGGTCTGGTTAATATAGCACTGTGCTAGGGGATGGTCTGGTTAATATAGCACTGTACCAGGGGATGGTGTGGTTAATATAGCACTGTGCCAGGGGATGGTATGTGTTAATATAGCACTGTGCCAGGGGATTGTCTGTGTTAATATAGCACTGTGCCATGGGATGGTCTATTTTAATATAGCACTGTGCTAGGGGATGGTCTGTGTTAATATAGCACTGTGCCATGGGATGGTCTGTGTTAATATAGCACTGTGCCATGGGATGGTCTGGTTAATATAGCACTGTGCCAGGGGATGGTCTGGTTAATATAGCACTGTGTCAGGGGATGGTCTGTGTTAATATAGCACTGTGCCAGGGGATGGTCTGGTTAATATAGCACTGTACCAGGGGATGGTCTGTGTTAATATAGCACTGTGCTAGGGGATGGTCTGTGTTAATATAGCACTGTGCCATGGGATGGTCTGGTTAATATAGCACTGTGCCAGGGGATGGTCTGTGTTAATATAGCACTGTGCCAGGGGATGGTCTGGTTAATATAGCACTGTGCTAGGGGATGGTCTGGTTAATATAGCACTGTACCAGGGGATGGTGTGGTTAATATAGCACTGTGCCAGGGGATGGTATGTGTTAATATAGCACTGTGCCAGGGGATTGTCTGTGTTAATATAGCACTGTGCCATGGGATGGTCTATTTTAATATAGCACTGTGCTAGGGGATGGTCTGTGTTAATATAGCACTGTGCCATGGGATGGTCTGTGTTAATATAGCACTGTGCCATGGGATGGTCTGGTTAATATAGCACTGTGCCAGGGGATGGTCTGGTTAATATAGCACTGTGTCAGGGGATGGTCTGTGTTAATATAGCACTGTGCCAGGGGATGGTCTGGTTAATATAGCACTGTACCAGGGGATGGTCTGTGTTAATATAGCACTGTGCTAGGGGATGGTCTGTGTTAATATAGCACTGTGCCATGGGATGGTCTGGTTAATATAGCACTGTGCCAGGGGATGGTCTGGTTAATATAGCACTGTACCATGGGATGGTCTGGTTAATATAGCACTGTGCCAGGGGATGGTCTGGTTAATATAGCACTGTGTCAGGGGATGGTCTGTGTTAATATAGCACTGTGCCAGGGGATGGTCTGGTTAATATAGCACTGTACCAGGGGATGGTCTGTGTTAATATAGCACTGTGCTAGTGGATGGTCTGTGTTAATATAGCACTGTGCCATGGGATGGTCTGTGTTAATATAGCACTGTGCCATGGGATGGTCTGGTTAATATAGCACTGTGCCAGGGGATGGTCTGGTTAATATAGCACTGTGCCAGGGGATGGTCTGGTTAATATAGCACTGTGTCAGGGGATGGTCTGTGTTAATATAGCACTGTGCCAGGGGATGGTCTGGTTAATATAGCACTGTACCAGGGGATGGTCTGTGTTAATATAGCACTGTGCTAGGGGATGGTCTGTGTTAATATAACACTGTGCCATGGGATGGTCTGTGTTAATATAGCACTGTGCTAGGGGATTGTCTGTGTTAATATAGCACTGTGCCAGGGGATGGTCTGGTTAATATAGCACTGTGCCAGGGGATGGTCTGGTTAATATAGCACTGTGCCAGGGGATGGTCTGGTTAATATAGCACTGTACCAGGGGATGGTCTGTGTTAATATAGCACTGTGCCAGAGGATGGCCTGGTTAATATAGCACTGTGCTAGGGGATGGTCTGGTTAATATAGCACTGTGCCAGGGGATTGTCTGTGTTAATATAGCACTATGCCATGGGATGGTCTGTGTTAATATAGCACTGTGCCATGCCAGGGGATGGTCTGGTTAATATAGCACTGTGCCAGGGGATGGTCTGTGTTAATATAGCACTGTGCCAGGGGATGGTCTGGTTAATATAGCACTGTGCCAGGGGATGGTCTGGTTAATATAGCACTGTGCCAGGGGATGGTCTGGTTAATATAGCACTGTGCCAGGGGATGGTCTGGTTAATATAGCACTGTACCAGGGGATTGTCTGTGTTAATATATCACTGTGCCATGGGATGGTCTGGTTAATATAGCACTGTGCCAGGGGATGGTCTGGTTAATATAGCACTGTGCCAGGGGATGGTCTGTGTTAATATAGCACTGTGCCAGGGGATGGTCTGTGTTAATATAGCACTGTGCCAGGGGATGGTCTGTGTTAATATAGCACTGTGCCAGGGGATGGTCTGTGTTAATATATCACTGTGCTAGGGGATGGTCTGTGTTAATATAGCACTGTGCCAGGGGATGGTCTGTGTTAATATAGCACTGTGCCAGGGGATGGTCTGTGTGGAAAGTGAAGTTGCTCACATTCCCCTTTTTGTAGCAGTCAGCAAATAGTGTCTGTGGATTGTCCTCGAGGAGATTATGTTTGTACATATTCCAGTGTTATTTTTAATATCCAAGGGGTGCTGTACTGGGATGACCTCTGCATAGGGGGCTCCAAAGGCCCATGCATTTGGGTGGGGCAGGCTGTGAAACTCTCCTGCCATTGTTTCCACACGTCTCATTCCACACTTCAGTCGTCATTGAAGTTGCAGACAGGTCTGTTCTGTCTGAGCTGCTTATTAGCTTAGTAGCCTTATTTAATACGCTTATTTAATATAATGTTATTTATAAAAAAATATCTAGAGATTATTGTATTTTACATTTTCAGAAGTAGGTTCAGACTGAACATTACTCAGTCTGGATCTCAGTCTGGATCTCAGTCTGGATCTCAGTCTGGATCTCAGTCTGGATCTCAGTCTGGTTCTCAGTCTGGTTCTCAGTCTGGATCTCAGTCTGGATCTCAGTCTGGATCTCAGTCTGGATCTCAGTCTGGATCTCAGTCTGGATCTCAGTCTGGTTCTCAGTCTGGTTCTCAGTCTGGTTCTCAGTCTGGTTCTCAGTCTGGTTCTCAGTCTGGATCTCAGTCTGGTTCTCAGTCTGGTTCTCAGTCTGGATCTCAGTCTGGTTCTCAGTCTGGTTCTCAGTCTGGTTCTCAGTCTGGTTCTCAGTCTGGTTCTCAGTCTGGATCTCAGTCTGGATCTCAGTCTGGTTCTCAGTCTGGTATTTCCAGGTTCCGCTGTGTTTCTTCTGCAGGTTTTGGTTTGTTAGAAGTTTTTTCTTGATAGTCCTTGGTAGTAAGAATCCATTCAGTTAATTTTGTCCACAATCAAGGTTTTAGGTATGACATGTTGAGGTGTTGATGTAGAGGGTAGTATCCTGTATAAATCCTTGCGAAAAAATCCATCTACATTCATCTAATTATTTTTTTGGCAGAAGAACTCAGGATCCCATGGTCTCTCTCTCTCTCTCTCTCTCTTTCTCTCTCTCTCTGTTCTCTCTGTCTCTCTTTATATCTGGAAGTAATGTCTCTCTCTCTCTCTCTCTCTGTCTCTCTTTATTTCTGGAAGCAATGTTCCTCTCTCTCTCTTTCTCACTCTACCACGCTCTCTTTGACTTTCTTAATTTCCTCCTTTTTCACCTACTCTCTCCTACAATCTAACCATCCCCTCCTCTTTCCCCCTGTAGTGGCCCCGTGAGGCCCTCCTCTCCGTGTCCCAGACCTTCTTCCAAAACGTGGAGTTTGGCAGTGAGGAGATGAAGGATCGTTTCAGTGAGATGTGTGTGGAGATCCACGTCAGTGTGACAGACATGGCCGAGAGGTTCTACTCTGAGCTGAGACGACGCTTACACTACTCCCACCTCTTACCTGGAACTGATTAACCTCTACCTGGCCATGTTGGGAGAGAAGAGACAGCAACTAGTGGCTGTAAGAGATCAGTAATACTACTGATTAATACTGTTATTAACCTCTACCTGGCCATGTTGGGAGAGAAGAGACAGCAACCAGTGGCTGTAAGAGATCAGCAATACTACTGATTAATACTGTTATTAACCTCTACCTGGCCATGTTGGGAGAGAAGAGACAGCAACTAGTGGCTGTAAGAGATCAGTAATACTACTGATTAATACTGTTATTAACCTCTACCTGGCCATGTTGGGAGAGAAGAGACAGCAACTAGTGGCTGTAAGAGATCAGTAATACTACTGATTAATACTGTTATTAACCTCTACCTGGCCATGTTGGGAGAGAAGAGACAGCAACAGATCTATAATACTGTTTAGCAATAATAAACACAGCGGCTGTGAAACATCCATAATATCTATTATTTAATGTTATCAATACTCCAGTTTAGCACACTGTGGTTTCTTTGAAACGTGGCTATTTCTCTGAATGGGCGTCAATTCTATACTCCATTCAATCCAAGAAATGTAATTGCTTCTGTGTGTCTGTGTGTGTCTGTGTGTGTGTATCCCTTTGTGTGTTTGTGTCTGTGTGTGTTTGTGTGTGTGTATCCCTTTGTGTGTTTGTGTCTGTGTGTGTGTTTGTGTGTGTGTGTGTGTGTATCCTGTGTGTGTGTATCCCTTTGTGTGTTTGTGTCTGTGTGTGTGTTTGTGTGTGTGTGTGTGTGTGTGTGTGTTTGCATGACTGCGTGTGTGTATCCCTGTGTGTGTGTTCCTGTGTGTGCCTGTGTTTCTGTATATATGTGTGTGTGTGTGTGTGTGTGTGTGTATTCCTGTGTGTGCAGGCTCGTGACAGGGTAAAGAATGGTCTGACTAAGCTGTTGGAGACCAACGTGTTGGTGGATAAGATGAAGGTAGACCTGTCAGCTCTGGAGCCTGTCCTCAAACAAAAGTCTATAGACGTCAACGCCCTCATGGGGAAACTAGCCGTGGACCAGGAGAGTGCAGACAAGGTGGGTGTAGAGTGGAGCTAGGGAAACTAGTCGTGGACCAGGAGAGTGCAGACAAGGTGGGTGTAGAGTGGAGCTAGGGAAACTAGCCGTGGACCAGGAGAGGGTGGAGCTAGGGAAACTAGCCGTGGACCAGGAGAGGGTGGAGCTAGGGAAACTAGCCGTGGACCAGGAGAGTGCAGACAAGGTGGGTGTAGAGTGGAGCTAGGGAAACTAGTCGTGGACCAGGAGAGGGTGGAGCTAGGAAACTAGCCGTGGACCAGGAGAGTGCAGACAAGGTGGGTGTAGAGTGGAGCTAGGGAAACTAGTCGTTGACCAGGAGAGGGTGGAGCTAGGGAAACTAGCCGTGGACCAGGAGAGTGCAGACAAGGTGGGTGTAGAGTGGAGCTAGGGAAACTAGTCGTTGACCAGGAGAGGGTGGAGCTAGGGAAACTAGTCGTGGACCAGGAGAGTGCAGACAAGGTGGGTGTAGAGTGGAGCTAGGGAAACTAGCCGTGGACCAGGAGAGGGTGGAGCTAGGGAAACTAGCCGTGGACCAGGAGAGTGCAGACAAGGTGGGTGTAGAGTGGAGCTAGGGAAACTAGCCGTGGACCAGGAGAGGGTGGAGCTAGGGAAACTAGCCGTGGACCAGGAGAGTGCAGACAAGGTGGGTGTAGAGTGGAGCTAGGGAAACTAGCCGTGGACCAGGAGAGAGTGGAGCTAGGGAAACTAGTCGTGGACCAGGAGAGTGCAGACAAGGTGGGTGTAGAGTGGAGCTAGGGAAACTAGCCGTGGACCAGGAGAGGGTGGAGCTAGGGAAACTAGCCGTGGACCAGGAGAGGGTGGAGCTAGGGAAACTAGCCGTGGACCAGGAGAGTGCAGACAAGGTGGGTGTAGAGTGGAGCTAGGGAAACTAGCCGTGGACCAGGAGAGAGTGGAGCTAGGGAAACTAGTCGTGGACCAGGAGAGTGCAGACAAGGTGGGTGTAGAGTGGAGCTAGGAAACTAGCCGTGGACCAGGAGAGTGCAGACAAGGTGGGTGTAGAGTGGAGCTAGGGAAACTAGTCGTGACCAGGAGAGTGCAGACAAGGTGGGTGTAGAGTGGAGCTAGGGAAACTAGCCGTGGACCAGGAGAGGGTGGAGCTAGGGAAACTAGCCGTGGACCAGGAGAGTGCAGACAAGGTGGGTGTAGAGTGGAGCTAGAGAAACTAGCCGTGGACCAGGAGAGTGCAGACAAGGTGGGTGTAGAGTGGAGCTAGGGAAACTAGTCGTGGACCAGGAGAGTGCAGACAAGGTGGGTGTAGAGTGGAGCTAGGGAAACTAGTCGTGGACCAGGAGAGTGCAGACAAGGTGGGTGTAGAGTGGAGCTAGGGAAACTAGCCGTGGACCAGGAGAGGGTGGAGCTAGGGAAACTAGCCGTGGACCAGGAGAGGGTGGAGCTAGGGAAACTAGCCGTGGACCAGGAGAGAGTGGAGCTAGGAAACTAGTCGTTTGACCAGGAGAGGGTGGAGCTAGGGAAACTAGCCGTGGACCAGGAGAGAGTGGAGCTAGGGAAACTAGCCGTGGACCAGGAGAGTGCAGACAAGGTGGGTGTAGAGTGGAGCTAGGGAAACTAGCCGTGGACCAGGAGAGAGTGGAGCTAGGGAAACTAGTCGTTTGACCAGGAGAGGGTGGAGCTAGGGAAACTAGCCGTGGACCAGGAGAGAGTGGAGCTAGGGAAACTGCCGTGGACCAGGAGAGGGTGGAGCTAGGGAAACTAGCCGTGGACCAGGAGAGGGTGGAGCTAGGAAACTAGCCGTGGACCAGGAGAGGGTGGAGCTAGGGAAACTAGCCGTGGACCAGGAGAGTGCAGACAAGGTGGGTGTAGAGTGGAGCTAGGGAAACTAGTCGTGGACCTGGAGAGGGTGGAGCTAGGGAAACTAGCCGTGGACCAGGAGAGTGCAGACAAGGTGGGTGTAGAGTGGAGCTAGGGAAACTAGTCGTTGACCAGGAGAGGGTGGAGCTAGGGAAACTAGCCGTGGACCAGGAGAGTGCAGACAAGGTGGGTGTAGAGTGGAGCTAGGAAACTAGTCGTTGACCAGGAGAGGGTGGAGCTAGGGAAACTAGTCGTGGACCAGGAGAGTGCAGACAAGGTGGGTGTAGAGTGGAGCTAGGAAACTAGCCGTGGACCAGGAGAGGGTGGAGCTAGGGAAACTAGCCGTGGACCAGGAGAGTGCAGACAAGGTGGGTGTAGAGTGGAGCTAGGAAACTAGCCGTGGACCAGGAGAGAGTGGAGCTAGGGAAACTAGTCGTGGACCAGGAGAGTGCAGACAAGGTGGGTGTAGAGTGGAGCTAGGGAAACTAGCCGTGGACCAGGAGAGAGTGGAGCTAGGGAAACTAGTCGTTGACCAGGAGAGTGCAGACAAGGTGGGTGTAGAGTGGAGCTAGGGAAACTAGCCGATGACCAGGAGAGGGTGGAGCTAGGGAAACTAGCCGATGACCAGGAGAGGGTGGAGCTAGGGAAACTAGCCGTGGACCAGGAGAGGGTGGAGCTAGAGAAACTAGCCGGGACCAGGAGAGAGTGGAGCTAGGGAAACTAGTCGTTGACCAGGAGAGTGCAGACAAGGTGGGTGTAGAGTGGAGCTAGGGAAACTAGCCGATGACCAGGAGAGGGTGGAGCTAGGGAAACTAGCCGATGACCAGGAGAGGGTGGAGCTAGAGAAACTAGCCGTGGACCAGGAGAGAGTGGAGCTAGGGAAACTAGTCGTTGACCAGGAGAGTGCAGACAAGGTGGGTGTAGAGTGGAGCTAGGGAAACTAGCCGATGACCAGGAGAGGGTGGAGCTAGGGAAACTAGCCGTGGACCAGGAGAGAGTGGAGCTAGGGAAACTAGTCGTTGACCAGGAGAGGGTGGAGCTAGGGAAACTAGCTGATGACCAGGAGAGGGTGGAGCTAGAGAAACTAGCCTTTGACCAGGAGAGCGCAGACAAGGTGGGTGTAGAGTGGAGCTAGGGAAACTAGCCGATGACCAGGAGAGGGTGGAGCTAGAGAAACTAGCCTTTGACCAGGAGAGTGCAGACAAGGTGGGTGTAGAGTGGAGCTAGGGAAACTAGTTGATGACCAGGAGAGGGTGGAGCTAGGGAAACTAGCCTTTGACCAGGAGAGCGCAGACAAGGTGGGTGTAGTGTGGCGCTAGGGAAACTAGCCTTTGACCAGGAGAGGGTGGAGCTAGAGAAACTAGTCGGGACCAGGAGAGGGTGGAGCTAGGGAAACTAGTCGTGGACCAGGAGAGGGTGGAGCTAGGGAAACTAGCCGTGGACCAGGAGAGGGTGGAGCTAGAGAAACTAGTCGTGGACCAGGAGAGGGTGGAGCTAGGGAAACTAGCCGTGGACCAGGAGAGGGTGGAGCTAGGGAAACTAGCCGTGGACCAGGAGAGGGTGGAGCTAGGGAAACTAGTCGTGGACCAGGAGAGTGCAGACAAGGTGGGTGTAGAGTGGAGCTAGAGAAACTAGTCGATGACCAGGAGAGGGTGGAGCTAGGGAAACTAGTCGTGGACCAGGAGAGTGCAGACAAGGTGGGTGTAGAGTGGAGCTAGAGAAACTAGTCGATGACCAGGAGAGGGTGGAGCTAGGGAAACTAGCCGTGGACCAGGAGAGGGTGGAGCTAGGGAAACTAGTCGTGGACCAGGAGAGGGTGGAGCTAGGGAAACTAGCCGTGGACCAGGAGAGGGTGGAGCTAGGGAAACTAGTCGTGGACCTGGAGAGGGTGGAGCTAGGGAAACTAGTCGTTGACCAGGAGAGGGTGGAGCTAGGAAACTAGCCGTTGACCAGGAGAGGGTGGAGCTAGGGAAACTAGCCATTGACCAGGAGAGGGTGGAGCTAGGGAAACTAGCCGTGGACCAGGAGAGGGTGGAGCTAGGGAAACTAGCCGTGGACCAGGAGAGGGTGGAGCTAGGGAAACTAGTCGTTGACAAGGTGGGTGTAGAGTGGAGCTAGGAAACTAGCCGTGGACCAGGAGAGTGCAGACAAGGTGGGTGTAGAGTGGAGCTAGGGAAACTAGTCGTGGACCAGGAGAGTGCAGACAAGGTGGGTGTAGAGTGGAGCTAGGGAAACTAGCCGTGGACCAGGAGAGTGCAGACAAGGTGGGTGTAGAGTGGAGCTAGGGAAACTAGTCGTGGACCAGGAGAGGGTGGAGCTAGGGAAACTAGCCGTGGACCAGGAGAGGGTGGAGCTAGAGAAACTAGCCGTGGACCAGGAGAGAGTGGAGCTAGGAAACTAGTCGTTGACCAGGAGAGTGCAGACAAGGTGGGTGTAGAGTGGAGCTAGGGAAACTAGCCGATGACCAGGAGAGGGTGGAGCTAGGAAACTAGCCGATGACCAGGAGAGGGTGGAGCTAGAGAAACTAGCCGTGGACCAGGAGAGAGTGGAGCTAGGGAAACTAGTCGTTGACCAGGAGAGTGCAGACAAGGTGGGTGTAGAGTGGAGCTAGGGAAACTAGCCGATGACCAGGAGAGGGTGGAGCTAGGGAAACTAGCCGTGGACCAGGAGAGAGTGGAGCTAGGGAAACTAGTCGTTGACCAGGAGAGGGTGGAGCTAGGGAAACTAGCTGATGACCAGGAGAGGGTGGAGCTAGAGAAACTAGCCTTTGACCAGGAGAGCGCAGACAAGGTGGGTGTAGAGTGGAGCTAGGGAAACTAGCCGATGACCAGGAGAGGGTGGAGCTAGAGAAACTAGCCTTGACCAGGAGAGCGCAGACAAGGTGGGTGTAGAGTGGAGCTAGGGAAACTAGTTGATGACCAGGAGAGGGTGGAGCTAGGGAAACTAGCCTTGACCAGGAGAGCGCAGACAAGGTGGGTGTAGTGTGGCGCTAGGGAAACTAGCCTTTGACCAGGAGAGGGTGGAGCTAGAGAAACTAGTCGTGGACCAGGAGAGGGTGGAGCTAGGGAAACTAGTCGTGGACCAGGAGAGGGTGGAGCTAGGGAAACTAGCCGTGGACCAGGAGAGGGTGGAGCTAGAGAAACTAGTCGTGGACCAGGAGAGGGTGGAGCTAGAGAAACTAGTCGTGGACCAGGAGAGGGTGGAGCTAGGGAAACTAGCCGTGGACCAGGAGAGGGTGGAGCTAGGGAAACTAGTCGTGGACCAGGAGAGTGCAGACAAGGTGGGTGTAGAGTGGAGCTAGAGAAACTAGTTGATGACCAGGAGAGGGTGGAGCTAGGGAAACTAGTCGTGGACCAGGAGAGCGCAGACAAGGTGGGTGTAGAGTGAAGCTAGGGAAACTAGTCGATGACCAGGAGAGGGTGGAGCTAGGGAAACTAGTTGTGGACCAGGAGAGGGTGGAGCTAGGGAAACTAGTCGTGGACCAGGAGAGGGTGGAGCTAGGGAAACTAGCCGTGGACCAGGAGAGGGTGGAGCTAGGGAAACTAGTCGTGGACCTGGAGAGGGTGGAGCTAGGGAAACTAGTCGTTGACCAGGAGAGGGTGGAGCTAGGAAACTAGCCGTTGACCAGGAGAGGGTGGAGCTAGGGAAACTAGCCATTGACCAGGAGAGGGTGGAGCTAGGGAAACTAGCCGTGGACCAGGAGAGGGTGGAGCTAGGGAAACTAGCCGTGGACCAGGAGAGGGTGGAGCTAGGGAAACTAGTCGTTGACAAGGTGGGTGTAGAGTGGAGCTAGGGAAACTAGCCGTGGACCAGGAGAGTGCAGACAAGGTGGGTGTAGAGTGGAGCTAGGGAAACTAGTCGTGGACCAGGAGAGTGCAGACAAGGTGGGTGTAGAGTGGAGCTAGGGAAACTAGCCGTGGACCAGGAGAGTGCAGACAAGGTGGGTGTAGAGTGGAGCTAGGGAAACTAGTCGTGGACCAGGAGAGTGCAGACAAGGTGGGTGTAGAGTGGAGCTAGGGAAACTAGCCGTGGACCAGGAGAGGGTGGAGCTAGGGAAACTAGCCGTGGACCAGGAGAGGGTGGAGCTAGGGAAACTAGCCGTAGACCAGGAGAGTGCAGACAAGGTGGGTGTAGAGTGGAGCTAGGGAAACTAGCCGTGGACCAGGAGAGAGTGGAGCTAGGGAAACTAGTCGTGGACCAGGAGAGTGCAGACAAGGTGGGTGTAGAGTGGAGCTAGGGAAACTAGCCGTGGACCAGGAGAGTGCAGACAAGGTGGGTGTAGAGTGGAGCTAGGGAAACTAGTCGTGGACCAGGAGAGTGCAGACAAGGTGGGTGTAGAGTGGAGCTAGGGAAACTAGCCGTGGACCAGGAGAGGGTGGAGCTAGGGAAACTAGCCGTGGACCAGGAGAGTGCAGACAAGGTGGGTGTAGAGTGGAGCTAGAGAAACTAGCCGTGGACCAGGAGAGTGCAGACAAGGTGGGCGTAGAGTGGAGCTAGGGAAACTAGTCGTGGACCAGGAGAGTGCAGACAAGGTGGGTGTAGAGTGGAGCTAGGGAAACTAGCCGTGGACCAGGAGAGTGCAGACAAGGTGGGTGTAGAGTGGAGCTAGAGAAACTAGCCGTGGACCAGGAGAGTGCAGACAAGGTGGGTGTAGAGTGGAGCTAGAGAAACTAGCCGTGGACCAGGAGAGTGCAGACAAGGTGGGTGTAGAGTGGAGCTAGGGAAACTAGTCGTGGACCAGGAGAGTGCAGACAAGGTGGGTGTAGAGTGGAGCTAGGGAAACTAGCCGTGGACCAGGAGAGAGTGGAGCTAGGAAACTAGTCGTTTGACCAGGAGAGGGTGGAGCTAGGGAAACTAGCCGTGGACCAGGAGAGAGTGGAGCTAGGGAAACTAGCCGTGGACCAGGAGAGTGCAGACAAGGTGGGTGTAGAGTGGAGCTAGGGAAACTAGCCGTGGACCAGGAGAGAGTGGAGCTAGGGAAACTAGTCGTTTGACCAGGAGAGGGTGGAGCTAGGGAAACTAGCCGTGGACCAGGAGAGAGTGGAGCTAGGGAAACTAGCCGTGGACCAGGAGAGGGTGGAGCTAGGGAAACTAGCCGTGGACCAGGAGAGGGTGGAGCTAGGGAAACTAGCCGTGGACCAGGAGAGGGTGGAGCTAGGGAAACTAGTCGTGGACCAGGAGAGGGTGGAGCTAGGAAACTAGCCGTGGACCAGGAGAGGGTGGAGCTAGGGAAACTAGCCGTGGACCAGGAGAGGGTGGAGCTAGGGAAACTAGCCGTGGACCAGGAGAGGGTGGAGCTAGGGAAACTAGTCGTTGACAAGGTGGGTGTAGAGTGGAGCTAGGGAAACTAGCCGTGGACCAGGAGAGAGTGGAGCTAGGGAAACTAGCCGTGGACCAGGAGAGGGTGGAGCTAGGGAAACTAGTCGTTTGACCAGGAGAGAGTGGAGCTAGGGAAACTAGTCGTGGACCAGGAGAGAGTGGAGCTAGGGAAACTAGTCGATGACCAGGAGAGGGTGGAGCTAGGGAAACTAGTCGTTTGACCAGGAGAGGGTGGAGCTAGGGAAACTAGTCGTGGACCAGGAGAGTGCAGACAAGGTGGGTGTAGAGTGGAGCTAGGGAAACTAGTCGATGACCAGGAGAGGGTGGAGCTAGGGAAACTAGTCGTTTGACCAGGAGAGGGTGGAGCTAGGGAAACTAGTCGTGGACCAGGAGAGTGCAGACAAGGTGGGTGTAGAGTGGAGCTAGGGAAACTAGCCGTGGACCAGGAGAGTGTGGAGCTAGGGAAACTAGCCGTGGACCAGGAGAGTGCAGACAAGGTGGGTGTAGAGTGGAGCTAGGGAAACTAGCCGTGGACCAGGAGAGAGTGGAGCTAGGAAACTAGTCGTTTGACCAGGAGAGGGTGGAGCTAGGGAAACTAGTCGTTGACCAGGAGAGGGTGGAGCTAGGGAAACTAGCCGTGGACCAGGAGAGTGCAGACAAGGTGGGTGTAGAGTGGAGCTAGGGAAACTAGCCGTGGACCAGGAGAGAGTGGAGCTAGGAAACTAGTCGTTTGACCAGGAGAGGGTGGAGCTAGGGAAACTAGTCGTTGACCAGGAGAGGGTGGAGCTAGGGAAACTAGCCGTGGACCAGGAGAGAGTGGAGCTAGGGAAACTAGTCGTTGACCAGGAGAGTGCAGACAAGGTGGGTGTAGAGTGGAGCTAGGGAAACTAGCCGATGACCAGGAGAGGGTGGAGCTAGGGAAACTAGCCATGGACCAGGAGAGAGTGGAGCTAGGGAAACTAGTCGTTGACCAGGAGAGTGCAGGCAAGGTGGGTGTAGAGTGGAGCTAGGGAAACTAGCCGATGACCAGGAGAGGGTGGAGCTAGGGAAACTAGCCGTGGACCAGGAGAGAGTGGAGCTAGGGAAACTAGTCGTTGACCAGGAGAGTGCAGACAAGGTGGGTGTAGAGTGGAGCTAGGGAAACTAGCCGATGACCAGGAGAGGGTGGAGCTAGGAAACTAGCCGATGACCAGGAGAGGGTGGAGCTAGTGAAACTAGCCGTGGACCAGGAGAGGGTGGAGCTAGAGAAACTAGCCGTGGACCAGGAGAGAGTGGAGCTAGGGAAACTAGTCGTTGACCAGGAGAGTGCAGACAAGGTGGGTGTAGAGTGGAGCTAGGAAACTAGCCGATGACCAGGAGAGGGTGGAGCTAGGAAACTAGCCGATGACCAGGAGAGGGTGGAGCTAGAGAAACTAGCCGTGGACCAGGAGAGAGTGGAGCTAGGGAAACTAGTCGTTGACCAGGAGAGTGCAGACAAGGTGGGTGTAGAGTGGAGCTAGGGAAACTAGCCGATGACCAGGAGAGGGTGGAGCTAGGGAAACTAGCCGTGGACCAGGAGAGAGTGGAGCTAGGGAAACTAGTCGTGGACCAGGAGAGGGTGGAGCTAGGGAAACTAGCTGATGACCAGGAGAGGGTGGAGCTAGAGAAACTAGCCTTTGACCAGGAGAGCGCAGACAAGGTGGGTGTAGAGTGGAGCTAGGGAAACTAGCCGATGACCAGGAGAGGGTGGAGCTAGAGAAACTAGCCTTTGACCAGGAGAGCGCAGACAAGGTGGGTGTAGAGTGGAGCTAGGGAAACTAGTTGATGACCAGGAGAGGGTGGAGCTAGGGAAACTAGCCTTGACCAGGAGAGCGCAGACAAGGTGGGTGTAGTGTGGCGCTAGGGAAACTAGCCTTTGACCAGGAGAGGGTGGAGCTAGAGAAACTAGTCGTGGACCAGGAGAGGGTGGAGCTAGGGAAACTAGTCGTGGACCAGGAGAGGGTGGAGCTAGGGAAACTAGCCGTGGACCAGGAGAGGGTGGAGCTAGAGAAACTAGTCGTGGACCAGGAGAGGGTGGAGCTAGGGAAACTAGCCGTGGACCAGGAGAGGGTGGAGCTAGGGAAACTAGCCGTGGACCAGGAGAGGGTGGAGCTAGGAAACTAGTCGTGGACCAGGAGAGTGCAGACAAGGTGGGTGTAGAGTGGAGCTAGAGAAACTAGTCGATGACCAGGAGAGGGTGGAGCTAGGAAACTAGTCGTGGACCAGGAGAGTGCAGACAAGGTGGGTGTAGAGTGGAGCTAGAGAAACTAGTCGATGACCAGGAGAGGGTGGAGCTAGGGAAACTAGCCGTGGACCAGGAGAGGGTGGAGCTAGGGAAACTAGTCGTGGACCAGGAGAGGGTGGAGCTAGGGAAACTAGCCGTGGACCAGGAGAGGGTGGAGCTAGGGAAACTAGTCGTGGACCTGGAGAGGGTGGAGCTAGGGAAACTAGTCGTTGACCAGGAGAGGGTGGAGCTAGAGAAACTAGTCGTGGACCAGGAGAGGGTGGAGCTAGAGAAACTAGTCGTGGACCAGGAGAGGGTGGAGCTAGGAAACTAGTCGTTGACCAGTAGAGGGTGGAGCTAGGAAACTAGCCGTTGACCAGGAGAGGGTGGAGCTAGGGAAACTAGCCATTGACCAGGAGAGGGTGGAGCTAGGGAAACTAGCCGTTGACCAGAGAGGGTGGAGCTAGGGAAACTAGTCGTTGACCAGTAGAGGGTGGAGCTAGGGAAACTAGCCGTTGACCAGGAGAGGGTGGAGCTAGGGAAACTAGCCATTGACCAGGAGAGGGTGGAGCTAGGGAAACTAGCCGTTGACCAGGAGAGGGTGGAGCTAGGGAAACTAGCCATTGACCAGGAGAGAGTTGACAAGGGTGGGCATTTTTGTTTGTATGTGTCTTGGGGAAATGTGTGTGTCTAGGGGGAGTGTGTGGGTGTGTAGATTGGTGTTAGTGTTATGTCCTCCTGTTTTTTTTCTTCATGTGTACGCCTATTCAACTGTCTGTCTGTCTGTCTGTCTGTCTGTCTGTCTGTCTGTCTGTCTGTCTGTCTGTCTGTCTGTCTGTCTGTCTGTTGGTCTGTCTGTCTGTCTGTCTGTCTGTCTGTCTGTTTGTTGGTCTGTGTCTGTCTGTCTGTCTGTCTGTCTGTCTGTCTGTCTGTCTGTCTGTCTGTCTGTCTGTCTGTCTCTGTGTGTGTGTGTGTCTGTGTGTCCCCAGGTGCGTAAAGTGGTGAAGGAGGATGAGGCCCTGGCCAAGGTGAAGGCTGAGGACACCCAGGCCATAGCAGCAGACGCTCAGAGGGATCTAGACGAGGCTCTGCCTGCTCTGGAAGGTGCCAACAAGGCCCTAGACTCACTGGACAAGGCAGACATCTCAGAGATCAGGGTCTTCACCAAACCACCTGACATGGTCATGACTGTCATGGAGGCCGTCTGCATCCTGCTGGGCAGCAAGTCAGTCCACTAACAACACTTAGATAACGTATTGACAACGTTGTGATTGATGCATGTCAGTCCACTAACAACACTTAGATAACGTATTGACAACGTTGTGATTGATGCATATCAGTCCACTAACAACACTTAGATAACGTATTGACAACGTTGTGATTGATGCATGTCAGTCCGCTAACGACACTTAAATCACATAATGACAACATTATGGTTGATGCATCTTAGATCAAAAATCAAATAAATGTTTATCGGTCACATGGTTAGCAGATGTTAATGCGAGTGTAGCGAAATGCTTGTGCTTCTAGTTCTGACCGTGCAGTAATAACCAACGAGTAATCTAACAATTCCACAACCACTACCTTATACACACAAGTGTAAAGGAATGAATAAGAATATGTACATATAAATATATGGATGAGCGATGGCCGAGTGGCACAGGCAAGCTGCAAAAGATGATATAAGATACAGTAGATACATGTGAGATGAGTAATGTAAGACATGGTAACATTATTAAAGTGGCTAGTGATCAATTTATTAAAGTGGCCTATGATTTGAGCCTCTATGTTGGCAGCAGCCTCTCTGAGTTAGTGATGACTATTTAACAGTCTGATGGCCTTGAGATAGAAGCTGTTTTTCAGTCTCTCGGTCCCTGCTTTGATGCACCTGTACTGACCTCACCTTCTGGATGATAGCGGGGTGAAGAGGCAGTGGCTCGGGTGGTTGTTGTCCTTGATGATCTTTATGGCCTTCCTGTGACATCGGGTGGTGTAGGTGTCCTGGAGGGCAGTTAGTTTGCCCCCGTGATGCGTTGTGCAGACCTCACTACCCTCTGGAGAGCCTTACGGTTGTGGGCGGAGCAGTTGCCGTACCAGGCGGTGATACAGCCCGCCAGGATGCTCTCGCTTGTGCATCTGTAAAAGTTTGTCAGGGTATTAAGTGACAAGCCACATTTCTTCAGCCTCCTGAGGTTGAAGAGGCGCTGCTGTGCCTTCACCACACTGTCTGTGTGGGTGGACCATTTCAGTTTGTCTGTGATGTGTATGACCAGGAACTTTCCACCTTCTCCACTGTTCTCCCTTCGATGTGGATAGGGGGTGCTCCCTCTGCTGTTGGGTGAACAGAGAGTACAGGAGGGGGCTTAGCACGCACCCTGTGGGGCACCAGTGTTGAGGGTCAGCAAAGTGGAGATGATGTTTCCTACCTTCACCACCTGGTGGCGGCCCGTCAGAAAGTACAGGACCCAATTCCTTGTTAGTGGGCCGTACCGGTGGCACTGTATTATCCTCAAAGCTGACAAAGAAGGTGTTTAGTGTGTCTGGAAGCGAGACGTCGGTGTCTGTGACGTGGCTGGTTTTCTTTTTGTCATCCGTGATTGCCTGTAGACCCTGCCACATACGTCTTGTATCTGAGCTGTTGAATTGCGACTCCACTATACCGACATTTCACTTGTTTGATTGCCTATCGGAGGGAATAACTACATTGTTTATATTCGGCCATATTCCCAGTCCTCTTTCCATGGTTAAATATGGTAGTTCGCGCTTTCAGTTTTGCGCGATCCATCCACGGTTTCTGGTTAGGGTAGGTTTTAATAGTCATGGTGGGTACAATATCTCCAATGCACTTCCTTATAAACTCACTCACTGAGTCAGCATATAGACCGATGTTGTTCTCTGAGGCTGCCCGGAACATTTCCCAGTCAGATCAAAACAATCTTGAAGCGTGGATTCCGATTGGTCAGACCAGCATTGAATGGTTCTAGTCATGGGTACACCCTCTTTCAGTTTCTGCCTATAAGACGGTAGGAGCAAGATGGAGTCATGGTCGGATTTGCCGAAGGGAGGACGAGGGAGGGCCTTGTATGCATCGCGGAAGTTAGAGTAGCAGTGATCGAGTGTAAGTGCTGCAATCAATATGCTGACAGAATTTAGGTAGCCTTGTTCTCAAATTTGCTTTGTTCAAATCCCCAGCTACAATAAATGCAGCCTCAGGATATATGGTTTACATAGAGTCCTGTGAAGTTCCTTGTGGGCCGTCGTGGTATCTGTTTGAGGGGGTATATACACAGCTGGGATGATAACTGACCAGTATTCTCTTGGGAGAAGGTATCTCAGCTGCATGTCAGTGAGCTGACGATGCTTAGATACAGATTGATAACGTAATCATTGTCTCTGCAACAAGTCAGTCCATGAAGGGTTAACTCATGAATTAGCTAATAGCATATTATTGTTGAACTTAATGCCATATGAGGCTGCCAGTGTATGGATCACTAACGTAGCAACAACTGATACGAATGTACCAGTGACTCCCAATGCAGACACACTGGGATGGAACTTGCGAAATCTAGGCCATGCATTATTTAAAAAGACAAAATGTATCTAGCCAGTGGGCTAGTTGGGTACATTTTCTACAAGCTGATCAGCACTAGCCTCGGGCTACTGGGCTAGATACATGACCATCCCTGCATACAAACCCTACATGTTGTCATTGACCCATAGACAGAAGGTAGCTGCAGGGTCCAGTATGGGAGACTGGCTGAGGTCAGTCACTACTCTGCTGCTGCTGAAGACTCATCATGTCCTCTTGTCTCTGTCTGTCTGATAGAATAATATGTCATCTGGATCGGTGGCTGGTGTTTTCTCTGCTGCTTCCTGTCTGTACTCATAGCAGGCCTGTTAGATAGCATGACTCCAGCTGTATCTCTCACAGACACACACACGCACGTGCACACACACACCACACACACACACGCACGCACGCACACACGCACGCACGTGCACACACACACACACACACACACACACGCACGCACGCGCACGCACGCACGTGCACACACACACCACACACACACACGCACGCACACACACGCACACACGTGCACACACACACACCACACACACACACCACACAACACACACACACACACGCACACATACACACTGTATCTCTCTCTCTCTTTACTTCAACTTTGTCTCTCTCTCTCTCTCTCACTCTCTCCCCCTCCCCCACCCACCTCTCCAGACCAGACTGGTCCAGTGCCAAGCAGGTGCTGGGTGACTCCTACTTCCTCAGGAAGCTGATGGAATATGACAAGGAAAACATTAAGCCCCAGATTCTCCAGAAGGTCACTAACTCTTTTGGACATTGTTGTTTTTTGATCATCTTCTATTCATGTCTTCCTGTATTGGCTTCATTATTTGTTTGTATTTCCCTCACTGCATTTGCAGAACCCCCCTCACTCTGGTCAAAAGTAGTGCACTATATAGGGACTAGGCCTCTGGTCAACAGTAGTACGCTGTATAGGGTGCGGTTTGGAACACAAACTAAATAATGATGATTTTAATTGTTGTTGTTTTTTTTAGCTTCAGAAGTATGTGAACAACCCAGACTTTGTCCCTGAGAAGGTGGAAAAGGTGTCCAAGGCCTGCAAGTCCATGTGTATGTGGGTCCGGGCCATGGACCTCTACTCCAGAGTCCTCAAGGAGGTCGGACCCAAGAAAGAAAGACTGGCCGCCGCACAGGTCAGTGGCACACACACACACACACACACACACACACACACACACACACACACACACCTAAGTACAGTATTAGGTATTTGTTTTTATATCCCACCCTTCTGGCTGCAGACAGAGCTGAACGCTACCATGGCAACCCTGAAGGAGAAGCAGGCCCAGCTACAGGAAGTACAGAACAAGATTAAGATCCTCCAGGACCAGTTTGACCAGAGCATCGCAGAGAAGGAGGGTCTGGGTAAGAGTTAGAGAGGAGGGTCTGGGTAAGAGTTAGAGAGGAGGGTCTGGGTAAGAGTTAGAGAGGAGGGTCTGGGTAAGAGTTAGAGAGGAGGGTCTGGGTAAGAGTTAGAGAGGAGGGTCTGGGTAAGAGTTAGAGAGGAGGGTCTGGGTAAGAGTTAGAGAGGAGGGTCTGGGTAAGAGTTAGAGAGGAGGGTCTGGGTAAGAGTTAGAGAGGAGGGTCTGGGTAAGAGTTAGAGAGGAGGGTCTGGGTAAGAGTTAGAGAGGAGGGTCTGGGTAAGAGTTAGAGAGAAGGGTCTGGGTAAGAGTTAGAGAGGAGGGTATGGGTAAGAGTCATAGAGGAGGGTCTGGGTAAGAGTTATATAGGAGGGTCTGGGTAAGAGTTTGAGAGGAGGGTCTGGTCTGGGTAAGAGTCATAGAGGAGGGTCTGGGTAAGAGTTATATAGGAGGGTCTGGGTAAGAGTTAGAGAGAAGGGTATGGGTAAGAGTTAGAGAGGAGGGTCTGGGTAAGAGTTAGAGAGGAGGGTCTGGGTAAGAGTTAGAGAGGAGGGTCTGGGTAAGAGTTAGAGAGGAGAGTATGGGTATGGGTAAGAGTCATAGAGGAGGGTCTGGGTAAGAGTTATATAGGAGGGTCTGGGTAAGAGTTTGAGAGGAGGGTCTGGGTAAGAGTCATAGAGGAGGGTCTGGGTAAGAGTTATATAGGAGGGTCTGGGTAAGAGTTAGAGAGAAGGGTATGGGTAAGAGTTAGAGAGGAGGGTCTGGGTAAGAGTTTGAGAGGAGGGTCTGGGTAAGAGTTAGAGGAGGGTCTGGGTAGAGTTTGTCTGGGTAAGAGTTAGAGAGGAGGGCCTGGGTAAGAGTTAGAGAGGAGGGTCTGGGTAAGAGTTAGAGAGAAGGGTATGGGTAAGAGTTTGAGAGGAGGGTCTGGGTAAGACTGAGTTTGACAGATTTTGGCACATGATTTCCATCATGTTGGCGCTTAAAGTTCCCACAATGTTTTCCAAGACAAACCAAAGTTCCAGGAACATGTCAGGACTAATCTACTGTAATCTCTTCTGTGTGCTGTCTGCTACATGAACTCTCTCTGCCTCCCATCCTCTCCCTCACTTTCCTTCCCTTCTCCCTCCCCTTACCCTATCCCCCCCTCTCCCCCCCAGCTAAGACCATGGCTCTGACCGAGGCGAGGCTGGGCCGTGCAGGGAAACTGACAGCAGCTCTGGGGGATGAGCAGGTTCGCTGGCAGGAGAGCATCGAACTGTTTGAACAGGAGATCCATAACGTGGTGGGAAACGTCTTCATCGCTGCAGCCTGCGTGGCGTACTACGGAGCCTTCACAATGCACTATAGACAACTGGTACATCCTTTATATACAGACTGCTAATTCTCACTATAACCTGCAGCCTGCGTGGCGTACTACGGAGCCTTCACAATGCACTATAGACAACTGGTACATCCTTTATATACAGACTGCTAATTCTCACTATAACCTGCAGCCTGCGTGGCGTACTACGGAGCCTTCACAATGCACTATAGACAACTGGTACATCCTTTATATACAGACTGCTAATTCTCACTATAACCTGCAGCCTGCGTGGCGTACTACGGAGCCTTCACAATGCACTATAGACAACTGGTACATCCTTTATATACAGACTGCTAATTCTCACTATAACCTGCAGCCTGCGTGGCGTACTACGGAGCCTTCACAATGCACTATAGACAACTGGTACATCCTTTATATACAGCCTGCTAATTCTCACTATAACCTGCAGCCTGCGTGGCATACTACGGAGCCTTCACAATGGACTATAGACAACTGGTACATCCTTTATATACAGACCGCTAATTCTCACTATAACCTACCGCAGTATGTTGCATTATAACCATTCTAAACTACATAGCCTTCCCCTTGCAGTGGAGACACCTGGTATGTATGGCCTCTATAGAGATGTAGCTTTATACACGGTTCTTACTATCTGTTATATACTTTCACTCTACTTCTGCGCCCTGCGTCTGCGTCTAAACATTGCCGTCTGTTCTCTGTACACTATTGGAACCAAACCCAGTGAAGCCTGCCTGTTCTAGACAGTGTCTGTGTGCCCACCTCTCTCCCTCGGGCCAGACGGAGAGGCAGACCATGTGTCAACCTCCCTGCCCACACTGGCACTCTGGCTTAATGACTCTCACTCACCTCAACCCACTGGGTCTGTCTGGCTGTCTGTCAATACTACCACTGTCTATATGCTGTCTGTCAATACTACCACTGTCTATGTGCTGTCTGTCAATACTACCACTGTATATGTGCTGTCTGTCAATACTATCACTGCCTATGTGCTGTCTGTCAATACCATCACTGTCTATGTACTGTCTGTCAATACTACCACTGTCTCTGTACTGTCTGTCAATACTACCACTGTCTATGTGCTGTCTGTCAATACTACCACTGTCTGTGTGCTGTCTGTCAATACTACCACTGTCTCTGTACTGTCTGTCAATACTACCACTGTCTCTGTACTGTCTGTCAATACTACCACTGTCTCTGTACTGTCTGTCAATACTACCACTGTCTATGTGCTGTCTGTCAATACTACCACTGTCTGTGTGCTGTCTGTCAATACTACCACTGTCTCTATACTGTCTGTCAATACTACCACTGTCTGTCAATACTACCACTGTCTCTGTACTGTCTGTCAATACTACCACTGTCTGTCAATACTACCACTGTCTCTATACTGTCTGTCAATACGACCACTGTCTGTCAATACTACCACTGTCTCTATACTGTCTGTCAATACTACCACTGTCTGTCAATACTACCACTGTCTCTATACTGTCTGTCAATACTACCACTGCCTGTCAATACTACCACTGTCTCTATACTGTCTGTCAATACTACCACTGTATGTCAATACTACCACTGTCTCTATACTGTCTGTCAATACTACCACTGTCTGTCAATACTACCACTGTCTCTGTACTGTCTGTCAATACTACCACTGTCTGTCAATACTACCACTGTCTCTATACTGTCTGTCAATACTACCACTGCCTGTCAATACTACCACTGTCTCTATACTGTCTGTCAATACTACCACTGTCTGTCAATACTACCACTGTCTCTATACTGTCTGTCAATACTACCACTGTCTGTCAATACTACCACTGTCTCTGTACTGTCTGTCAATACTACCACTGTCTCTGTACTGTCCGTCAATACTACCACTGTCTGTCAATACTACCAGCATCTCTGTACTGTCTGTCAATACAACCACTGTCTATGTGGTGTCTGTCAATACTATCACTGTCTGTGTGCTGTCTGTCAATACTACCACTGTCTATGTGCTGTCTGTCAATACTTCTACTGTCTATGTGCTGTCTGTCAATACTATCACTGTCTATGTGCTGTCTGTCAATACGTCTACTGTCTATGTGCTGTCTGTCAATACTACCACTGTCTGTGTGCTGTCTGTCAATACTACCACTGTCTCTATACTGTCTGTCAATACTACCACTGTCTGTCAATACTACCACTGTCTCTGTACTGTCTGTCAATACAACCACTGTCTGTCAATACTACCACTGTCTCTATACTGTCTGTCAATACTACCACTGTCTGTCAATACTACCACTGTCTCTATACTGTCTGTCAATACTACCACTGTCTGTCAATACTACCACTGTCTCTGTACTGTCTGTCAATACTACCACTGTCTGTCAATACTACCACTGTCTCTATACTGTCTGTCAATACTACCACTGTCTGTCAATACTACCACTGTCTCTATACTGTCTGTCAATACTACCACTGTCTGTCAATACTACCACTGTCTCTATACTGTCTGTCAATACTACCACTGTCTGTCAATACTACCACTGTCTCTGTAATGTCTGTCAATACTACCACTGTCTGTCAATACTACAACTGTCTCTATACTGCCTGTCAATACTACCACTGCCTGTCAATACTACCACCATCTCTATACTGTCTGTCAATACTACCACTGTCTGTCAATACTACCACTGTCTCTATACTGTCTGTCAATACTACCACTGTCTCTGTTATGGCAGATCGTTATGGAGTCAGATGACTTGGGAATGTCCATTCATCCTGAATATACAAGGCTCTGATTGTTGATAAACGTGTGTGTGTGTGTGTGGCCGTGCGTGTGTGTGTGGCTGTGTGTGTGTGTGTGTGTGTGTGTGTGTGTGTGTGTGTGTGTGTGTGTGTGTGTGTGTGTGTGTGTCTGTGTAGCTGATAGACCAGTGGATTGTGCGATGCCAGGAGTTGGGCATCCCCATCAGTGCCAGCTTCAGCCTCATCAACATCCTGGGTGACCCCTATGAGATCCGCCTGTGGAACGCCGAGGGGTTGCCCCGGGACACCGTTTCCACTGAGAATGGAATCCTGGTTACCCGTGGACGCCGCTGGCCACTCATGATCGACCCTCAGGATCAGGTGACCCAGTCGACAGCAAATCAGTGCTTTTTGTCTTAAATCATTCAACCAATCAAAAGTATTTGTCTTACCACACTTTTCATCTCTTCTGGATTCAGTCCTCTACTTAAATACTCTATTTAGATTCTATAACATCTTTTAATCACAGGTACCTTTATATGCGATGGTGTTGCAAATAGTTATTCATCTTATACTTTGTAATAAGCTACTTGTATAGTTGTATTTCTAGTTGTAATTTTCTCTATTCTTGTATTGGCTATGATGACCAGGGTTTTTTGCTAAAATAACAGTTGTGTTGTAATGTGTTGTGGCTCAAACCCTGACTCCCATTCTCAGACCCCAGCCTGGAACAAACCCTGACTCCCATTCTCAGACCCCAGCCTGGAACAAACCCTGACTCCCATTCTCAGACCCCAGCCTGGAACAAATCCTGACTCCCATTCCCAGACCCCAGCCTGGAACAAACCCTGACTCACAGACCCCAGCCTGGAACAAACCCTGACTCCCATTCCCAGACCCCAGCCTGGAACAAACCCTGACTCACAGACCCCAGCCTGGAACAAACCTTGACTCCCAATCCCAGACCCCAGCCTGGAACAAACCCTGACTCCCATTCTCAGCCTTTAACAAACCCTGACTCCCAGACCCCAGCCTGGAACAAACCCTGACTCCCATTCTCAAACCCCAGCCTGGAACAAATCCTGACTCCCATTCCCAGACCTCAGCCTCAAACAAACCCTGACTCCCATTCCCAGACCTCAGCCTGGAACAAACCCTGACTCCCAATCCCAGACCCCAGCCTGGAACAAACCCTGACTCCCATTCTCAGACCCCAGCCTGGAACAAACCCTGACTCCCAGACCCCAGCCTGGAACAAACCCTGACTCCCAGACCCCAGCCTGGAACAAACCTTGACTCCCATTCTCAAACCCCAGCCTGGAACAAATCCTGACTCCCATTCCCAGACCTCAGCCTCGAACAAACCCTGACTCCCATTCCCAGACCCCAGCCTGGAACAAACCCTGACTCCCATTCCCAGACCCCAGCCTGGAACAAACCCTGACTCCCATTCCCAGACCCCAGCCTGGAACAAACCCTGACTCCCATTCTCAGACCCCAGCCTGGAACAAACCCTGACTCCCAGACCCCAGCCTGGAACAAACCCTGACTCCCAGACCCCAGCCTGGAACAAACCATGGGTCCCATTCCCAGACCCCAGCCTGGAACAAACCCTGACTCCCATTCTCAGACCCCAGCCTGGAACAAACCCTGACTCCCAGACCCCAGCCTGGAACAAACCATGGGTCCCATTCCCAGACCCCAGCCTGGAACAAACCCTGACTCCCATTCTCAGACCCCAGCCTGGAACAAACCCTGACTCCCAGACCCCAGCCTGGAACAAACCCTGACTCCCAGACCCCAGCCTGGAACAAACCCTGACTCCCAGACCCCAGCCTGGAACAAACCATGACTCCCATTCCCAGACCCCAGCCTGGAACAAACCCTGACTCCCATTCTCAGACCCCAGCCTGGAACAAACCCTGACTCCCAGACCCCAGCCTGGAACAAACCATGGGTTCCATTCCCAGACCCCAGCCTGGAACAAACCCTGACTCCCATTCTCAGACCCCAGCCTGGAACAAACCCTGACTCCCAGACCCCAACCTGGAACAAACCCCACTCCCAGACCCCAGCCTGGAACAAACCCTGACTCCCAGACCCCAGCCTGGAACAAACCCTGACTCCCAGACCCCAGCCTGGAACAAACCATGACTCCCAGACCCCAGCCTGGAACAAACCCTGACTCTCATTCTCAGACCCCAGCCTGGAACAAACCCTGACTCCCAGACCCCAGCCTGGACAAACCCTGACTCCCAGACCCCAGCCTGGAACAAATCCTGACTCCCATTCCCAGACCCCAGCCTGGAACGAACCCTGACTCCCATTCCCAGACCTCAGCCTGGAACAAACCCTGACTCCCATTCCCAGATCCCAGCCTGGAACAAACCCTGACTCCCATTCTCAGACCCCAGCCTGGAACAAACCCTGACTCCCATTCTCAGACCCCAGCCTGGAACAAACCCTGACTCCCAGACCCCAGCCTGGAACAAACCATGGGTCCCATTCCCAGACCCCAGCCTGGAACGAACCCTGACTCCCATTCCCAGACCTCAGCCTGGAACAAACCCTGACTCCCATTCCCAGATCCCAGCCTGGAACAAACCCTGACTCCCATTCTCAGACCCCAGCCTGGAACAAACCCTGACTCCCATTCTCAGACCCCAGCCTGGAACAAACCCTGACTCCCAGACCCCAGCCTGGAACAAACCATGGGTCCCATTCCCAGACCCCAGCCTGGAACAAACCCTGACTCCCATTCTCAGACCCCAGCCTGGAACAAACCCTGACTCCCAGACCCTAGCCTGGAACAAACCATGGGTCCCATTCCCAGACCCCAGCCTGGAACAAACCCTGACTCCCATTCCCAGACCCCAGCCTGGAACAAACCCTGACTCCCATTCTCAGACCCCAGCCTGGAACAAACCCTGACTCCCAGACCCCAGCCTGGAACAAACCCTGACTCCCATTCCCAGACCCCAGCCTGGAACAAACCCTGACTCCCATTCTCAGACCCCAGCCTGGAACAAACCCTGACTCCCATTCCCAGACCCCAGCCTGGAACAAACCCTGACTCCCATTCTCAGACCCCAGCCTGGAACAAACCCTGACTCCCATTCTCAGACCCCAGCCTGGAACAAACCCTGACTCCTATTCCCAGACCCCAGCCTGGAACAAACCCTGACTCCCATTCTCAGACCCCAGCCTGGAACAAACCCTGACTCCCATTCCCAGACCCCAGCAGCCTGGAACAAGGCAACAACAGGAGACAATCGCCCTGACTATTCTATTACTAACACTATTCCCTTATCACCACGGAGACAACAGCCCTGAGACACTAAGACTATTCCCACTCTCTCTGTGTTGTAATCACACACACAGACTCCATGCGCTTGGCCACTCTGTAGTTTGACTCTCAGCTCCAGTCCCCTGACACCTCTTATGTTGCTTCCTGTCATCTTTTGTTCCTTTCTCCTTCTCCTCTCTTTCTTTGGGCCTCTGCCCCAGGGAGCGGTCTGTTGACTGGTCTCTGTCTGCCATGCACAGGCCGCGATTGAGATGGGGAGAGGCAGGGAGGCTTGCTGACAGCCTAGCATGGGGACACTTCATTGACTCCCACACACACGGCTTGTCTGTCCACTGACTCGAATGTAGTGCATTTCTGTTTGTCAGTTTTCATTCATGTCGATGAGAGTGATTCTGACCTGCCGGGTTCATCAATCACCAGGGGTGTCAAACTCATTCCGTGGATGGCCTGGTGTCTGCAGGTTTTAGTTGTTTCCTTTCAATTAAGACCTAAACAACCAGGTGTGTGGAGTTCCTTACTAATTAGTGACCTTAATTCATCAATCAAGTACACGGGAGGAGCGAAAACCTGCAGACACTCGGTCCTTCGTGGATTGAGTTTGACACCTGTGTCATGGGCAACATAGTGACTTTCTGGTATGAGAGGAAATGACATGACCCCTCAATGGTGGTCACATGGATACTATAAAGGGACAATATGGAAGTTCTGTCCCTTGTGGCGTTGGGATGACGTAGCTACACAATCACAACCGACCTGAAACTAAACAAATAATCCCTCATTTGAAATGCTTTATACAACTGTGTCTGGTCCGTCTCCAGGCCAACCGTTGGATCCGTTCCAAGGAGACCAAGAACGGTCTGAAGGTGATCAAGCTGACCGACTCTGGTTTCCTGCGAACCCTGGAGAACGCCATCCGCATGGGCATGCCCGTACTGCTGGAGGAGGTCAGTACTATGGCAGCCATTGTATGTCACGATTCACCATGGAGATTAGTCTCGGGGGACAGTTCTAACCTCCATTTTGGGTCTAGAGTTAGCAAAGAGACCTGGGTGAGTTGACTTGGAACAGGAAGAATGGTAAAACTGACCAGCGTGGCGTCCATTTTGTGTCCTGGTTGTGTGTGAATAGCTGAAGGAGACTGTGGACCCGGCTCTGGAGCCCATCCTGCTGAAGCAGACGTTTGTGGCGGGCGGCCGCACCCTCATCCGCCTTGGAGACTCCGACATTGACTACAACAAGAAATTCAGGTTCTACATGACCACCAAGATGGCCAACCCACACTACCTGCCTGAGGTGGGTCAAACAACCAGAAATTAGCACCTGCCTTCAGCCAAACACCGGTAGAAAACCTGACTGGCTGGTGATTTATTCTCCCAGCAGTTTTGGAATGCAGTCCATCTCAGTTTATATTAATATGGCCTGGGTCATGTTTGCTTTGCATCAGTACCAGATGGGTCATGTTTGCTTTGCATCAGTACCAGATGGGTCATGTTTGCTTTGCATCAGTACCAGATGGGTCATGTTTGCTTTGCATCAGTACCAGATGGGTCATGTTTGCTTTGCATCAGTACCAGATGGGTCATGTTTGCTTTGCATCAGTACCAGATGGGTCATGTTTGCTTTGCATCAGTACCAGATGGGTCATGTTTGCTTTGCATCAGTACCAGATGGGTCATGTTTGCTTTGCATCAGTACCAGATGGGTCATGTTTGCTTTGCATCAGTACCAGATGGGTCATGTTTGCTTTGCATCAGTACCAGATGGGTCATGTTTGCTTTGCATCAGTACCAGATGGGTCATGTTTGCTTTGCATCAGTACCAGATGGGTCATGTTTGCTTTGCATCAGTACCAGATGGGTCATGTTTGCTTTGCATCAGTACCAGATGGGTCATGTTTGCTTTGCATCAGTACCAGATGGGTCATGTTTGCTTTGCATCAGTACCAGATGGGTCATGTTTGCTTTGCATCAGTACCAGATGGGTCATGTTTGCTTTGCATCAATACCAGATGGGTCATGTTTGCTTTGCATCAGTACCAGATGGGTCATGTTTGCTTTGCATCAGTACCAGATGGGTCATGTTTGCTTTGCATCAGTACCAGATGGGTCATGTTTGCTTTGCATCAGTACCAGATGGGTCATGTTTGCTTTGCATCAATACCAGATGGGTCATGTTTGCTTTGCATCAGTACCAGATGGGTCATGTTTGCTTTGCATCAGTACCAGATGGGTCATGTTTGCTTTGCATCAGTACCAGATGGGTCATGTTTGCTTTGCATCAGTACCAGATGGCTTTTATTGGAATTTCAAAGTCCATCTGGTTTATCCACAGTCTAAATGAACAGCTCTACAATCAATGGCCCCGTCATTTCACCCCAGAGCAATGTACTCAGAATAATTGCTATTTCCTTTTTAGTTTGTCAAAACCAATGCCGACCAATTGAAAGGAATACACACATGTTTAGAATAACTGTAGGTCAGTAAAGTGTCTGGTTTCTCACCTGTTCCTCACCCACACAAAAAAACATAAAATAACCACGTTAAATCAAATCACATGTATTTATAAAGCCCTTCGTACATCAGCTGATGTGCTGTACAGAAACCCAGCCTAAAACCCCAAACAGCAAGCAATGCAGGTGTAGAAGCACGGTGGCTAGGAAAAACTCCCTAGAAAGGCCAAAACCTAGGAAGAAACCTAGAGAGGAACCAGGCTATGTGGGGTGGCCAGTCCTCTTCTGGCTGTGCCGGGTGGAGATTATAACAGAACATGGCCAAGATGTTCAAATGTTCATAAATGACCAGCATGGTCCAATAATAATAATCACAGGCAGAACAGTTGAACATTAGACGGTCACATTAGACGCTCACACACACACACACACACACACACACCCTGCTCTCTCTCTCTCCATGCCAAACGTTGGCACTAGGATCACTGTAAACAGTTGGCTCACACAGGGAGCTGTCAGCCTGGCACAGGTCATGATGATGGGTGGTTGCTGTGAAGAGCCTTGCCCACCTGCCAGACAGCCATGCCCCTGAGTTCACCCAGCCTACGGGTGCGGCGCCTGCTGCCATTTGAAGGCCCTGTCAGCCTGCTCCAGCACTCTTCAGTCCCACAACACAGGGCTGGTGCTAGTCTCAGACCTATTCCCCGGGCAATCAGCAACAGAAGGGACGTCATGTCTGACAGAAGGGACACAGCTGAAGATAGACATGTCTGTCACCTCCCACAGATTTAAACACACAGTCTGGACACAGCTGTCACAGATAGATAGTCTAACACACAGCTTACAGTCTGGACACAGCTGTCACAGATAGATAGTCTAACACACAGCTTACAGTCTAGACACAGCTGTCACAGATAGATAGTCTAACACACAGCTTACAGTCTGGACACAGCTGTCACAGATAGATAGTCTAACACACAGCTTACAGTCTGGACACAGCTGTCACAGATAGATAGTCTAACACACAGCTTACAGTCTGGACACAGCTGTCACAGATAGATAGTCTAACACACAGCTTACAGTCTGGACACAGCTGTTACAGATAGATAGTCTAACACACAGCTTACAGTCTGGACACAGCTGTCACAGATAGATACTCTAACACACAGAGACAGCTGCCAGGATTCATTAATAATTGAAGTGGGCGTTTGCTGAAGCTCATACTGGTTAGTGTGTTATGATTAGTAGTTGGTCTGATTTGATTGGTTGTTGATGTGTGGAGTTCACCCCCCCCTGTTTTCTAGGTGTGTATCAAAGTGACCATCATCAACTTCACCGTTACCAAGTCTGGTCTGGAGGACCAGCTTCTCAGGTAGACAACACAACTCTTCTCCCCGCTGACTCTCACTCTCCTCATTAAAGTGGTTCAGACTGTGTGGTTTTCTTGTGGTATGAGTGAGTGGTTAACTTGCGTTCCTTCTCTCTCTCCCCTCACAGTGACGTGGTTCGTCTGGAGCGTCCTGACCTGGAGGAACAGAGGAACCAGCTGATTGTGAGGATCAACGCCGACCGCAACCAGCTGAAGGCCATCGAGGACCGCATCCTCAAACTGCTCTTCAACTCCAAGGGAAACATCCTGGACAATGAGGAGCTGGTGCAGACACTGCAGGAGTCAAAGGTCAGGGGTCACTGTGGGGTCATGGGGGTAGACAGTAGGATTGTTGAACTCTCAGGTGTGGTCGACTTTCTAACCATCTTTCTGTAGGCCGAGTTTGTGTTCTTCCTGTCCCTCAAATGTCTTTGTATCGGTTTCCCTTTCTTTCTTTCTTTCTTTCTTTCTCTCTCTCTCTCTCTCTCTCTCTCTCTCTCTCTCTCTCTCTCTCTCTCTCTCTCTCTCTCTCTCTCCCTCTCTCTCTCTCTCTCTCTCTCTCTCTCTCTCTCTCACCCTCTCTCTCTCTCTCCCTCTCTCTCTCTCCTCTCTCCTCTCTCCTCTCCCTCTCTCTCTCCCTCTCTCTCCCTCTCTCTCCCTCTCTCCCTTTCACCCTCTCTCCCTCCCTCTCCCCCCCTCCCTCCCTCCCTCCCTCCCTCCCTCTCTCTCTCTCTCTCTCTCTCTCTCTCTCTCTCTCTCTCTCTCCTCTCTCTCTCTCTCTCTCTCCCTCTCTCTCTCTCTCCCTCTCCCCTCTCCAGGTGACGTCAGAGGCCATTAAGCATCGTTTGGAGGAGGCCGAGGCGACAGAGCTGATGATCAACGCGGCCAGGGAGCGCTACCGGCCCGTGGCCACACGAGGCTCCGTCATGTACTTTGTCATCGCCAGCCTCTCTGAGATAGACCCCATGTACCAGTTCTCCCTCAAGTACTTCAAGCAGGTGACCTTTCTGTCTATGTGGTCGAGAATGATTGGTTCTCTACCTTCATGAATCAGCAATGTTGTTTTTCCCTTTGTGTCATAGTGTATCAGCAACATTCACTGTGGGGCTTTTTCCCTCTGGAGTTGACTTTCTCATCTTCACATCACCCCCTCCCTTCCTCCCTCCCTCTCCCTCCCCCTCTCCCTCCCCCTCTCTCTCTCCCCTGATCTCCCTCCCCTCTCTCCTCCCCTGATCACTACCTCCCTCCCTCTCCCTCCCCTCTCTCTCCCTGATCACCTCTTCCCCATCTCCTCCCTCCCCCTCTCTCTCTCCCCTGATCACCTCTTCCCCATCTCCTCCTCCTCCCCCTCTAACTCTCCCCTGATCACCTCTTCCCCATCTCCTCCTCCCCCCCTCTAACTCTCCCCTGATCACCTCTTCCCCATCTCCTCCCCACCTTCCTCCCTCCCCTCTCTCTCCCTGATCACCCCCTCCCTCCCTCTCCCTCCCTCTCTCTCTCCCCTGATCACCTCTTCCCCATCTCCTCCCTCCCCTCTCTCTCTCCCCTGATCACCTCTTCCCCATCTCCTCCCTCCCACCTCTCTCTCTCCCCTGATCACCCCCTCCCTCCCTCTCCCCTGATCACCTCTTCCCCATCTCCTCCCTCCCCCTCTCTCTCCCTGATCATCTCCTCCCCACCTTCCTCCCTCTCCCTCCCCCTCTCTCCCCTGATCATCTCCTCCCTCCCCTCCCTCTCACCTGCTCTCCCTGACCCCCTCCCCACCTTACTCCCTCTCACCTGCTCTCCCTGACCCCCCTCCCCACCTTCCTCCCTCTCCCCTGCTCTCTCTGACCCCCTCCCCACCTTCCTCCCTCTCACCTACTCTCCCTGATCCCCCTCCCCACCTTCCTCCCTCTCCCCTGCTCTCTCTGACCCCCTCCCCACCTTCCTCCCTCTCCTCTGCTCTCTCTGACCCCCCTCCCCTGTAGCTCTTTAACTCCACCATAGAGATATCAGAGAAGAGCAGTGTTCTGGAAGAGCGCCTGCAGATCCTCCTGGACCAGACCCTGCTCACCAGCTACACCAACATATCCCGCGGCCTGTTTGAGCAGCACAAGACCATCTACAGGTAAAGGGGGTTTGACCTTTTCTTTAAGCTGCATTCTGGGTATCAAATGGACTCTACAAATATATTCACGATGATGATGATGATGATGATTCATATTTTTGTTATTACAGCTTCATGCTTTGTGTGGACATCATGCGCCAGCATGGGGAGGTCACTGACGCAGAGTGGCAGCACTTCCTGCGAGGAGCGCCCCCTAGACAAGGTAGTTAGGTTGATTGACGGGCCCGTCAGCCAATCAAATGGGACTATTGTCCACTGTCAGCCAATTAACGGCAACTAGTGTCCACTCTAAGCCAGTCGAAAAGGATAGATATGTGAGCTCTTAGCAAATCACGGGAAGAATTTCAAGCCCTTTACCAATCATAGAGTTTATATTTCAGCCCTTTACCAATCATAGAGTTTATATTTCAGCCCTTTACCAATCATAGAGTTTATATTTCAGCCCTTTACCAATCATAGAGTTTATATTTCAGCCCTTTACCAATCATAGAGTTTATATTTCAGCCCTTTACCAATCATAGAGTTTATATTTCAGACCTTTACCAATCATAGCGTTTATATTTCAAGCCCTTTACCAATCATAGAGTTTATATTTCAGCCCTTTACCAATCATAGAGTTTATATTTCAGCCCTTTACCAATCATAGTTTATATTTCAGCCCTTTACCAATCATAGAGTTTATATTTCAGCCCTTTACCAATCATAGAGTTTATATTTCAGCCCTTTACCAATCATAGAGTTTATATTTCAGACCTTTACCAATCATAGTTTATATTTCAGCCCTTTACCAATCATAGAGTTTATATTTCAAGCCCTTTACCAATCATAGTTTATATTTCAAGCCCTTTACCAATCATAGTTTATATTTCAGCCCTTTACCAATCATAGAGTTTATATTTCAGACCTTTACCAATCATAGAGTTTATATTTCAGCCCTTTAACAATCATAGAGTTTATATTTCAGACCTTTACCAATCATAGAGTTTATATTTCAGACCTTTACCAATCATAGAGTTTATATTTCAGACCTTTACCAATCATAGAGTTTATATTTCAGCCCTTTACCAATCATAGAGTTTATATTTCAGCCCTTTACCAATCATAGTTTATATTTCAGCCCTTTACCAATCATAGAGTTTATATTTCAGCCCTTTACCAATCATAGAGTTTATATTTCAGCCCTTTACCAATCATAGAGTTTATATTTCAGACCTTTACCAATCATAGTTTATATTTCAGCCCTTTACCAATCATAGAGTTTATATTTCAAGCCCTTTACCAATCATAGTTTATATTTCAAGCCCTTTACCAATCATAGTTTATATTTCAGCCCTTTACCAATCATAGAGTTTATATTTCAGCCCTTTACCAATCATAGAGTTTATATTTCAGCCCTTTACCAATCATAGAGTTTATATTTCAGCCCTTTACCAATCATAGAGTTTATATTTCAGCCCTTTACCAATCATAGAGTTTATATTTCAAGCCCTTTACCAATCATAGTTTATATTTCAGCCCTTTACCAATCATAGAGTTTATATTTCAGCCCTTTACCAATCATAGAGTTTATATTTCAGCCCTTTACCAATCATAGAGTTTATATTTCAAGCCCTTTACCAATCATAGAGTTTATATTTCAAGCCCTTTACCAATCATAGTTTATATTTCAGCCCTTTACCAATCATAGAGTTTATATTTCAGACCTTTACCAATCATAGAGTTTATATTTCAGACCTTTACCAATCATAGAGTTTATATTTCAGCCCTTTACCAATCATAGAGTTTATATTTCAGCCCTTTACCAATCATAGAGTTTATATTTCCCTTTACCAATCATAGTTTATATTTCAGCCCTTTACCAATCATAGAGTTTATATTTCAGACCTTTACCAATCATAGTTTATATTTCAGCCCTTTACCAATCATAGAGTTTATATTTCAAGCCCTTTACCAATCATAGTTTATATTTCAAGCCCTTTACCAATCATAGTTTATATTTCAGCCCTTTACCAATCATAGAGTTTATATTTCAGACCTTTACCAATCATAGAGTTTATATTTCAGCCCTTTAACAATCATAGAGTTTATATTTCAGACCTTTACCAATCATAGAGTTTATATTTCAGACCTTTACCAATCATAGAGTTTATATTTCAGACCTTTACCAATCATAGAGTTTATATTTCAGCCCTTTACCAATCATAGAGTTTATATTTCAGCCCTTTACCAATCATAGTTTATATTTCAGCCCTTTACCAATCATAGAGTTTATATTTCAGCCCTTTACCAATCATAGAGTTTATATTTCAGCCCTTTACCAATCATAGTTTATATTTCAGCCCTTTACCAATCATAGAGTTTATATTTCAAGCCCTTTACCAATCATAGTTTATATTTCAAGCCCTTTACCAATCATAGAGTTTATATTTCAGCCCTTTACCAATCATAGTTTATATTTCAGCCCTTTACCAATCATAGAGTTTATATTTCAAGCCCTTTACCAATCATAGTTTATATTTCAAGCCCTTTACCAATCATAGTTTATATTTCAGCCCTTTACCAATCATAGTTTATATTTCAGCCCTTTACCAATCATAGAGTTTATATTTCAGACCTTTACCAATCATAGAGTTTATATTTCAGCCCTTTACCAATCATAGAGTTTATATTTCAGCCCTTTACCAATCATAGAGTTTATATTTCAGACCTTTACCAATCATAGTTTATATTTCAGCCCTTTACCAATCATTTTATATTTCAGCCCTTTACCAATCATAGAGTTTATATTTCAAGCCCTTTACCAATCATAGAGTTTATATTTCAAGCCCTTTACCAATCATAGTTTATATTTCAGCCCTTTACCAATCATAGAGTTTATATTTCAGCCCTTTACCAATCATAGAGTTTATATTTCAGACCTTTACCAATCATAGAGTTTATATTTCAGCCCTTTACCAATCATAGAGTTTATATTTCAGACCTTTACCAATCATAGAGTTTATATTTCAGCCCTTTACCAATCATAGAGTTTATATTTCAGCCCTTTACCAATCATAGAGTTTATATTTCAGCCCTTTACCAATCATAGAGTTTATATTTCAGCCCTTTACCAATCATAGAGTTTATATTTCAGCCCTTTACCAATCATATTACTGTTCAAACCCAAACCAGAAAGAGAGCTCAGGTTTGTTGTAATATGCAGCACAACATAAATGTTGATAATCTGTCAATTGTCACTGGTCTATAACAGGGCTGTCTGGAATCTCTCCCTAAAATGAAGATATGTCTTGAGCCAGACAATGATTCCCACTTCTTCTATCCCTCAGCAGTCTTTACTCAGTCCATTAGGAATGCATCATTTTAAATATCCTAGTTAAGAGTGCCTGTATACCAGAGGGCTTGTCAGCCTCTTTCCCGCTCTGCAGGAGAGAGAAACAGAGAGGGGGAGAGAGTCCCCTCTAACCTGTGACTGTGTGTAGAATACTGATGTCCCCATGTGTCTGTGTGTAGTCAATGATTTAGCTGTCTCCAGAGACACAGATCTAGGATCAGCTAACCCTCCCCAATTCTAACTCTCATCATAAGGTGTGCTATACACTAAACTAGCCTGAGAACAGTGTGTTGGGATTTCTCTAGAGCAGGGTTTTTTGAAGAGTTCTGACAAGAGTGGATTGCTGAATGTATTATTCAATGAGTATATCTAATGGGCGGTTTAGTCTGTCTCTATATGTCGTTATTTAAGCAGGGGAAAGATGGCCGCTTTGTCTGAAACTGGGACCCTAAACCATTGGGGATTAAATCATTAAAATGATGACCTGATCCTCTGTCCTCCCCTGCTTATCTTCTTTTCACCTGCCACCTCATCTTCTCTCCATCCATCACCTCGGTTCTCCACGTAATACCCAATGTCCCCTGTCCTCCCCTCTTCTTCTGTCTCCTCTCCACACCCCCTCTATCTATCATTCTCTTATGTCTCCTCTCCACCCCCTCTCTATCTATCATTCTCTTCTGTCTCCTCTCCACACCCTTATGTCTCTCTATCTATCATTCTCTTATGTCTCCTCTCCACACCCCTCTCTATCTATCATTCTCTTATGTCTCCTCTCCACACCCCCTCTCTATCTATCATTCTCTTATGTCTCCTCTCTCCACCCTTCTCTCTCTATCATTCTCTTCTGTCTCCTCTCCACACCCTCTCTATCTATCATTCTCTTCTGTCTCCTCTCCACACCCCCTCTCTATCTATCATTCTCTTATGTCTCCTCTCCACACCCCTCTCTATCTATCATTCTCTTATGTCTCCTCTCCACACCCCTCTCTATCTATCATTCTCTTCTGTCTCCTCTCCACCCCCTCTCTATCTATCATTCTCTTCTGTCTCCTCTCCACATCCCCTCTCTATCTATCATTCTCTTCTGTCTCCTCTCCACACCCCTCTCTATCTATCATTCTCTTCTGTCTCCTCTCCACACCCCTCTCTATCTATCATTCTCTTATGTCTCCTCTCCACACCCCCTCTCGATCTATCATTCTCTTCTGTCTCCTCTCCACACCCCTCTCGATCTATCATTCTCTCCTGTCTCCTCTCCACACCCCTCTCTATCTATCATTCACTTCTGTCTCCTCTGCACACCCCTCTCTATCTATCATTCTCTTCTGTCTCCTCTCCACACCCCTCTCTATCTATCATTCTCTTCTGTCTCCTCTCCACCCCCCTCTCTATCTATCATTCTCTTATGTCTCCTCTCCACACCCCCTCTCTATCTATCATTCTCTTATGTCTCCTCTCCACACCCCCTCTCTATCTATCATTCTCTTATGTCTCCTCTCCACACCCCTCTCTATCTATCATTCTCTTCTGTCTCCTCTCCACACCCCCTCTCTATCTATCATTCTCTTATGTCTCCTCTCCACACCCCTCTCTATCTATCATTCTCTTATGTCTCCTCTCCACCCCCTCTCTATCTATCATTCTCTTATGTCTCCTCTCCACACCCCCTCTCTATCTATCATTATCTTCTGTCTCCTCTCCACATCCCCTCTCTATCTATCATTCTCTTCTGTCTCCTCTCCACACCCTCTCTATCTATCATTCTCTTCTGTCTCTCTCCACACCCCCTCTCTATCTATCATTCTCTTATGTCTCCTCTCCACCCCCTCTATCTATCTATCATTCTCTTATGTCTCCTCTCCACACCCCTCTCTATCTATCATTCTCTTATGTCTCCTCTCCACACCCCCTCTCTATCTATCATTCTCTTATGTCTCCTCTCCACACCCCCTCTCTATCTATCATTCTCTTCTGTCTCCTCTCCACACCCCCTCTCTATCTATCATTCTCTTCTGTCTCCTCTCCACACCCCCTCTCTATCTATCATTCTCTTATGTCTCCTCTCCACACCCCCTCTCTATCTATCATTCTCTTATGTCTCCTCTCCACACCCCTCTCTATCTATCATTCTCTTATGTCTCCTCTCCACACCCCCTCTCTATCTATCATTCTCTTATGTCTCCTCTCCACACCCCCTCTCTATCTATCATTCTCTTATGTCTCCTCTCCACACCCCCTCTCTATCATTCTCTTCTGTCTCCTCTCCACACCCTCTATCTATCATTATCTTATGTCTCCTCTCCACACCCCCTCTATCTATCATTCTCTTATGTCTCCTCTCCACACCCCCTCTCTATCTATCATTCTCTTATGTCTCCTCTCCACACCCCCTCTATCTATCATTCTCTTATGTCTCCTCTCCACACCCCCTCTATCTATCATTATCTTATGTCTCCTCTCCACACCCCTTTCTATCTATCATTCTCTTCTGTCTCCTCTCCACACCCCTCTATCTATCATTCTCTTATGTCTCCTCTCCACACCCCTCTCTATCTATCATTCTCTTATGTCTCCTCTCCACACCCCCTCTATCTATCATTCTCTTATGTCTCCTCTCCACACCCCCTCTATCTATCATTATCTTATGTCTCCTCTCCACACCCCCTTCTATCTATCATTCTCTTATGTCTCCTCTCCACATGTCTCCTCGACCCCCCTCTATCTATCATTCTCTTATGTCTCCTCTCCACACCCCCTCTATCTATCATTCTCTTATGTCTCCTCTCCACACCCCCCTCTATCTATCATTCTCTTCTGTCTCCTCTCCACACCCCCTCTCTATCTATCATTCTCTTATGTCTCCTCTCCACACCCCCTCTATCTATCATTCTCTTATGTCTCCTCTCCACACCCCCTCTATCTATCATTATCTTATGTCTCCTCTCCACACCCCCCTCTATCTATCATTCTCTTATGTCTCCTCTCCACACCCCCCTCTATCTATCATTCTCTTATGTCTCCTCTCCACACCCCCTCTATCTATCATTATCTTCTGTCTCCTCTCCACACCCCTCTCTATCTATCATTCTCTTATGTCTCCTCTCCACACCCCTCTCTATCTATCATTCTCTTATGTCTCCTCTCCACACCCCCTCTCTATCTATCATTCTCTTATGTCTCCTCTCCACACCCCCTCTCTATCTATCATTCTCTTCTGTCTCCTCTCCACACCCTCTCTATCTATCATTCTCTTCTGTCTCCTCTCCACACCCCTCTCTATCTATCATTCTCTTCTGTCTCCTCTCCACACCCCCTCTCTATCTATCATTCTCTTATGTCTCCTCTCCACACCCCCCCTCTATCTATCATTCTCTTCTGTCTCCTCTCCACACCCCCTCGATCTATCATTCTCTTATGTCTCCTCTCCACACCCCCTCTCTATCTATCATTCTCTTCTGTCTCCTCTCCACACCCCCTCTCTATCTATCATTCTCTTCTGTCTCCTCTCCACACCCCTCTATCTATCATTCTCTTCTGTCTCCTCTCCACACCCCCTCTATCTATCATTCTCTTATGTCTCCTCTCCACACCCCCTCTCTATCTATCATTCTCTTATGTCTCCTCTCCACCCCCTCTCTATCTATCATTCTCTTATGTCTCCTCTCCACCCCCTCTCTATCTATCATTCTCTTCTGTCTCCTCTCCACCCCCTCTATCTATCATTCTCTTTTATGTCTCCTCTCCACACCCCCTCTCTATCTATCATTCTCTTCTGTCTCCTCTCCACACCCCCTCTCTATCTATCATTCTCTTATGTCTCCTCTCCACACCCCCTCTCTATCTATCATTCTCTTATGTCTCCTCTCCACACCCTCTATCTATCATTCTCTTATGTCCCTCTCTATCTATCTATTCTCTTATGTCTCCTCTCCACCCCCTCTCTATCTATCATTCTCTTATGTCTCCTCTCCACACCCCTCTCTATCTATCATTCTCTTCTGTCTCCTCTCCACCCCCCTCTCTATCTATCATTCTCTTCTGTCTCCTCTCCACACCCCCTCTCTATCTATCATTCTCTTATGTCTCCTCTCCACACCCCTCTCTATCTATCATTCTCTTCTGTCTCCTCTCCACACCCCCCTCTCTATCTATCATTCTCTTATGTCTCCTCTCCACACCCCCTCTCTATCTATCATTCTCTTATGTCTCCTCTCCACCCCTCTCTATCTATCATTCTTATGTCTCCTCTCCACACCCCCTCTATCTATCTATCATTCTCTTATGTCTCCTCTCCACCCCCCTCTATCTATCATTCTCTTATGTCTCCTCTCCATCTGTCTACCCCCTCTATCTATCATTCTCTTATGTCTCCTCTCCACACCCCCTCTATCTATCATTATCTTATGTCTCCTCTCCACACCCCCTTTCTATCTATCATTCTCTTATGTCTCCTCTCCACACCCCTTTCTATCTATCCATTCGCTTCTCTTTCCACTGCACTTCTCTTGTCTTTTGTCCCCTCCCCTTCTCTCCTCTCCCTCTCCCTTCCTCCATCCCTCTCCCCTCTCTCTCTCTATCTCCAACACCCTGCCAACTTTTCCTTTGCCGCCCACCCCTTCTCTCTCCTCCCTCTCCCCTGGCTCTCTCTCTCCTCCCTCCCTCCCCTCTCCCCCTGGCTGTCTCTCCCTCCCTCCCCCTGGCTGTCTCTCCCTCCCTCCCCCTGGCTGTCTCTCCCCCCCCCTGGCTGTCTCTCCCCCTCTCCTCTCCCTCCCTCTGGCTGTCTCCTCCCCCTCCTCCCTCCTCTCTCCCTCCCTCCCCCTGGCTGTCTCTCTCCCTCCCCCTGTCTCTCTCTCCCCTCCCTCCCCCTGGCTGTCTCTCTCCCCTCCCTCCCCCTGGCTGTCTCTCTCTCCCTCCCTCTCCCTGGCTCTCTCTCTCTCCCTCCCTCCCCCTGGCTCTCTCTCCCTCCCTCCCCCTGGCTGTCTCTCTCTCCCTCCCCTCCCCTGGCTCTCTCCCTCCCCTCCCTCCCCCTGGCTGTCTCTCCCTCCCTCCCCTGGCTGTCTCTCTCCCCTCCCCCACTGTCTCTCTCTCTCCCTCCCTCCCCCTGGCTGTCTCTCTCTCCCTCCCTCCCCCCCCCTGGCTGTCTCTCTCTCCCTCCCTCTCCCTGGCTCTCTCTCTCTCCCTCCCTCCCCCCTGGCTCTCTCTCCTCCCTCCCCCTGGCTGTCTCTCTCTCCCTCCCTCCCCCTGGCTCTCTCCCTCCCTCCCTCCCCCTGGCTGTCTCTCTCCCTCCCCTGGCTGTCTCTCTCCCTCCCCCTGGCTCTCTCTCTCCCTCCCTCCCCCTGGCTGTCTCTCTCTCTCCCTCCCCCCTGGCTGTCTCTCCCCCCTCCCCCTGGCTGTCTCTCCCTCCCTCCCCCTGGCTGTCTCTCCCCCCTGGCTGTCTCTCTCTCCCTACCTCCCCCTGGCTCTCTCCTCCCTCCCCTGGCTGTCTCTCCCTCCCTCCCCCTGGCTGTCTCTCTCTCCCTCCCCCTGGCTCTCTCTCTCCCTCCCTCCCCCTGGCTGTCTCTCTCTCCCCTCCCTCCCCCCCTGGCTGTCTCTCTCTCCCTCTCTCTCCCCTGGCTCTCTCTCTCTCCTCCCTCCCCCCTGGCTCTCTCTCCCTCCCTCCCCCTGGCTGTCTCTCTCCCCTCCCTCCCCCCTGGCTGTCTCTCTCTCCCTCCCCCTGCCTCTCTCCCTCCCTCCCCCTGGCTGTCTCTCTCTCCCTCCCTCCCCCTGGCTGTCTCTCTCTCCCTCCCTCCCCCTGGCTGTCTCTCTCTCCCTCTCTCCCCCATCAGGATCATCCAGAGAGGCCTGAGGTGCCATGGCTGTCAGAGTTTACCTGGCAGACATGCTGTGAGCTGGAGGACACGCTGCCCTGCTTCAACGGCATCAAGAGAGAGATCACCGCCACACCCATCTCTATAAAACTAGGTAGAGTAGTAACACAGCTAAAATAACCTAGAGATTACCACTAGGTAGAGTTGTAACACAGCTACATTAACCTAGAGATTACCACTAGGTAGAGTAGTAACACAGCTAAAATAACCTAGAGATTACCACTAGGGAGAGTAGTAACACAGCTAAAATAACCTAGAGATTACCACTAGGTAGAGTAGTAACACACAGCTAAAATAACCTAGAGATTACCACTAGGTAGAGTAGTAACACAGCTAAAATAACCTAGAGATTACCACTAGGTAGAGTAGTAACACACAGCTAAAATAACCTAGGATTACCGATTACCACTAGAGTAGTAACACAGCTAAAATAACCTGGAGATGCCACTGGGTAGGTAGTAACACACAGCTAAAATAACCTAGAGATTACCACTAGGTAGAGTAGTAACACAGCTAAAATAACCTAGAGATTACCACTAGGTAGAGTAGTAACACACAGCTAAAATAACCTAGAGATTACCACTAGGTAGAGTAGTAACACAGCTAAAATAACCTAGAGATTACCACTAGGTAGAGTAGTAACACACAGCTAAAATAACCTAGAGATTACCACTAGGTAGAGTAGTAACACACAGCTAAAATAACCTAGAGATTACCACTAGGTAGAGTAGTAACACACAGCTAAAATAACCTGAGATTACCACTGATTACCACTAGGTAGAGTAGTAACACAGCTAAAATAACCTAGAGATTACCACTAGGTAGAGTAACACACAGCTAAAATAACCTAGAGATTACCACTAGGTAGAGTAGTAACACAGCTAAAATAACCTAGAGATTACCACTAGGTAGAGTAGTAACACAGCTAAAATAACCTAGAGATTACCACTAGGTAGAGTAGTAACACAGCTAAAATAACCTAGAGATTACCACTAGGTAGAGTAGTAACACAGCTAAAATAACCTAGAGATTACCACTAGGTAGAGTAGTAACACAGCTAAAATAACCTAGAGATTACCACTAGGTAGAGTAGTAACACACAGCTAAAATAACCTAGAGATTACCACTACCTTGTAATCTGCTAATGATGTCAATAGGAACACACACTCTTCTGCCTAGCAACAGAAGTAGATGAATATTGGAGTGTGTGTTCCCAGGTCGTCTGGAAGTGTGTTTCAACCCAGAGAACTGGCAGGGCTACGTGTCTGACTCCCAGCTGCCTCCTACTCAGAGGAGATGTCTGAAGAAGAGAAGGAAAAGGCAAACGGGGTCAGGGGTCACTGGGATCAGAGACTGGGGGCCTTCCAGAAACTGGTGCTCATCAAGAGCTTCATGGAGGAGAAGGTAGTGGGGGTTATTGGTGTGCGTGTGTGTGTGTGTGTGTCTGCTTGTGATGGTGAAAGGGCTGCCAGTTTTCTTGGCATCTCTCTCATTGTATGTTGTATATCAATGGTCATATTTGATAGGAGTTGCCCTTCAGGCCACACAGCGATATTTGCAGTTATGTTCATCCATCCGTTTTATTTAGGGTGTGTTCTTAAATTCAACGCTCAGAGTGTGCTCTGAGCGTTGTCAGAGTGTGCTCTGAGCGTTGTCAGAGTGTGCTCTGAGCGTTGTCAGATTGTGCTCTGAGCGTTGTCAGAGTGTGCTCTGAGCGTTGTCAGATTGTGCTCTGAGCGTTGTCAGAGTGTGCTCTGAGCGTTGTCAGATTGTGCTCTGAGCGTTGTCAGATTGTGCTCTGAGCGTTGTCAGAGTGTGCTCTGAGCGTTGTCAGAGTGTGCTCTGAGCGTTGTCAGAGTGTGCTCTGAGCGTTGTCAGAGTGTGCTCTGAGCGTTGTCAGAGCGTTGGTAAATCCAGAGCGTTTGGCTCTCGGAGCGTTCAGAGCTGGCGCGAGGACTAGGTCTGAGCCGAGCGTTCTGACCTCACAACTATGGTCAACCACCCAAGCTAACTGGCTAGCTACTTCCAGACACATAATGAGAGAACACCTCACTCTGACCATTTTCCTTGCGCTAGCAGAGCTGGTTAGGCTGTTTTCATGTTAACCTGAGTGTTGGTGACTGTAACTGTGCTGCTGGCAACATTTTAATGATGTTTTTTTGCCAACGTTTGCTGACAGCTGCCATATTCAGCTGGTGTTGAACGTTTGTAAATTCAGTTATTCTGCTCTCTGAAACACTCAGAGGAGAGTACTCTGGAATCAGAGTAGATAGCCAGAGGGAGTTGACTTACTCTCCCTGCCACTCTCCCTCCCTCCCTCTAGGTGGTGTTTGCGGTGACAGAGTTTGTGATCGTGAGCCTGGGGAAACAGTTTGTAGAGAACCCTCCTGTTGACCTGGCCACTCTCTACAGTGACATGTCTCCCTCCACCCCCCTGGTCTTCATCCTCAGTACTGGATCAGACCCCATGGGAGCCTTCCAACGCTTCGCCAAGGAGAGGGGATACCTGGACAGGTGAGGGGGTGGGACAGCGGGAGGATGGAGGAGAAGGGGGAGGGAGGGGTAGTTGGGTACCCCTGTCCCCCTCTCTATGTCCGTCCCCTGTATCTCAGTATTAACAACTTGTCCTTCTTTCTCATCATGTGTCCAGGTTTGGCCGGTGTAGGCCGTCATTGTAAATAAGAATTTGTTCTTAACTGACTTGCCTAGTTAAATAAAGGTTCAATGAAAAATAAATCAATACAAATCTCTCTCTAGGTCAGGGTCCTCTCTGTCTCCCAGTATTAACTCTGTCTCTCTCTCCAGGGTGAGGTCTATCTCTCTAGGTCAGGGTCTCTCAGTATTAACTCTCTGTCTCTCTCTCCAGGGTGAGGTATATCTCTCTAGGTCAGGGTCCTCTCTGTCTCTCTCTCCAGGGTGAGGTATATCTCTCTAGGTCAGGGTCCTCTCTGTCTCTCTCTCCAGGGTGAGGTCTATCTCTCTAGGTCAGGGTCCTCTCTGTCTCTCTCTCCAGGGTGAGGTCTATCTCTCTAGGTCAGGGTCCTCTCTGTCTCTCTCCAGGGTGAGGTCTATCTCTCTAGGTCAGGGTCCTCTCTGTCTCTCTCTCCAGGGTGAGGTCTATCTCTCTAGGTCAGGGTCCTCTCTGTCTCTCTCTCCAGGGTGAGGTCTATCTCTCTAGGTCAGGGTCCTCTCTGTCTCTCTCTCCAGGGTGAGGTCTATCTCTCTCTAGGTCAGGGTCTCTCAGTATTAACTCTGTCTCTCTCTCCAGGGTGAGGTCTATCTCTCTAGGTCAGGGTCTCTCAGTATTAACTCTGTCTCTCTCCAGGGTGAGGTCTATCTCTCTAGGTCAGGGTCTCTCAGTATTAACTCTCTGTCTCTCTCTCTCCAGGGTGAGGTCTATCTCTCTAGGTCAGGGTCCTCTCTGTCTCTCTCCAGGGTGAGGTCTATCTCTCTAGGTCAGGGTCCTCTCTGTCTCTCTCTCCAGGGTGAGGTCTATCTCTCTAGGGTCCTCTCTGTCTCTCTCTCCAGGGTGAGGTCTATCTCTCTAGGTCAGGGTCCTCTTTGTCTCTCTCTCCAGGGTGAGGTCTATCTCTCTAGGTCAGGGTCTCTCAGTATTAACCTCCTGTCTCTCTCTCCAGGGTGAGGTCTATCTCTCTAGGTCAGGGTCCTCTCTGTCTCTCTCTCCAGGGTGAGGTCTATCTCTCTAGGTCAGGGTCTCTCAGTATTAACTCTGTCTCTCTCTCCAGGGTGAGGTCTATCTCTCTAGGTCAGGGTCTCTCAGTATTAACCCCCTGTCTCTCTCTCCAGGGTGAGGTCTATCCCTCTAGGTCAGGGTCTCTCAGTATTAACTCTCTGTCTCTCTCTCCAGGGTGAGGTCTATCTCTCTAGGTCAGGGTCCTCTCTGTCTCTCTCCAGGGTGAGGTCTATCTCTCTAGGTCAGGGTCCTCTCTGTCTCTCTCTCCAGGGTGAGGTCTATCTCTCTAGGTCAGGGTCCTCTCTGTCTCTCCAGGGTGAGGTCTATCTCTCTAGGTCAGGGTCTCCCAGTATTAACTCTCTGTCTCTCTCTCCAGGGTGAGGTATATCTCTCTAGGTCAGGGTCCTCTCTGTCTCTCTCTCCAGGGTGAGGTCTATCTCTCTAGGTCAGGGTCCTCTCTGTCTCTCTCTCCAGGGTGAGGTCTATCTCTCTAGGTCAGGGTCCTCTCTGTCTCTCCAGGGTGAGGTCTATCTCTCTAGGTCAGGGTCTCTCAGTATTAACCTCCTGTCTCTCTCTCCAGGGTGAGGTCTATCTCTCTAGGTCAGGGTCCTCTCTGTCTCTCTCTCCAGGGTGAGGTCTATCTCTCTAGGTCAGGGTCTCTCAGTATTAACCCCCTGTCTCTCTCTCCAGGGTGAGGTCTATCTCTCTAGGTCAGGGTCTCTCAGTATTAACTCCTGTCTCTCTCTCCAGGGTGAGGTCTATCTCTCTAGGTCAGGGTCCTCTCTGTCTCTCTCCAGGGTGAGGTCTATCTCTCTAGGTCAGGGTCCTCTCTGTCTCTCTCTCTCAGGGTGAGGTCTATCTCTCTAGGTCAGGTCCTCTCTGTCTCTCTCTCCAGGGTGAGGTCTATCTCTCTAGGTCAGGGTCTCTCTCTGTCTCTCTCTCTCTCCAGGGTGAGGTCTATCTCTCTAGGTCAGGGTCTCTCAGTATTAACCTCCTGTCTCTCTCCAGGGTGAGGTCTATCTCTCTAGGTCAGGGTCTCTCAGTATTAACTCTGTCTCTCTCTCCAGGGTGAGGTCTATCTCTCTAGGTCAGGGTCTCTCAGTATTAACCCCTGTCTCTCTCTCAGGGTGAGGTCTATCTCTCTAGGTCAGGGTCTCTCAGTATTAACCTCCTGTCTCTCTCTCCAGGGTGAGGTCTATCTCTCTAGGTCAGGGTCTCTCAGTATTAACCTCCTGTCTCTCTCCAGGGTGAGGTCTATCTCTCTAGGTCAGGGTCTCTCAGTATTAACCCTGTCTCTCTCTCCAGGGTGAGGTCTATCTCTCTAGGTCAGGGTCTCTCAGTATTAACCCCCTGTCTCTCTCTCCAGGGTGAGGTCTATCTCTCTAGGTCAGGGTCTCTCTCTGTCTCTCTCAGGGTCTCTCTCTAGGTCAGGTCTCTCAGTCTGTCTCTCTCTCCAGGGTGAGGTCTATCTCTCTAGGTCAGGGTCTCCTCTCTCTCTCTCTCTCCAGGGTGAGGTCTATCTCTCTAGGTCAGGGTCCTCTCTGTCTCTCTCTCCAGAGTGAGGTCTATCTCTCTAGGTCAGGGTCCTCTCTGTCTCTCTCTCCAGGGTGAGGTCTATCTCTCTAGGTCAGGGTCCTCTGTCTCTCTCCAGGGTGAGGTCTATCTCTCTAGGTCAGGGTCTCT
>NW_024609026.1:0-99323 GCF_018296145.1 Oncorhynchus tshawytscha | reverse complement strand
AAAACAACAGGTTTTAATAAGGAAATGTGAAACGTGGGATTAATCTTAAGGGATCTGGGTAAGTGTAGGCGATATGAAACTGGGTTAACTCTCCTGGCAACCTTAAAGGGACCGATGTATCTTTGGGACAGCTTGCGAGACTCCACCCGTAGTGGTAAGTCTCTTGTGGAGAGCCAGACTCTCTGGCCGGGGCGCAGGGTAGGCCCGGGACGGCGACTTCTGTTGGCTTGTTGTTGGTACCTCTGTGAGGAATGCAGAAGATTAAGACGGGTCTTCCTCCACATAAGCCGACAGCGTCTGATGAACTTCAAGGCTGAAGGCACTCTGACTTCTGCCTCCTGGTCTGGGAACAATGGAGGGGCATAGCCAAACTGACACTCGTGCGGGGACATACCAGTGGAGGAGGAGCGCAAGGTGTTGTGCGCGTATTCGGCCCAAACAATGAAGGACGACCATGTGGATGGGTTGTTAAGAGCCATACATCGGAGGGTGGTCTCCAGCTCTTGATTCATCCTCTCTGTTTGGCCGTTGGACTCCGGGTGGTACCCTGAAGATAGACTGGCAGAGGCCCCCATGAGTTGGCAGAAGGCCTTCCAAAACCTTGAGGCGAACTGGGGACCTCTGTCAGAAACCATATCTTGAGGAATGCCGAAGACTCGGAACACATGGTTAATTACCAACTCAGCCGTTTCCTTGGCAGAAGGTAACTTAGTCAGGGGGACGAACCTGGCCGCCTTTGAACACCTGTCGATGATGACTAGGATAGTAGTATTGCCATGGGACGGAGGAAGGCCAGTAATAAAGTCCAACGAGATATGGGACCAGGGTCTGTGGGGAACAGGTAAAGGGTGAAGGAGTCCTTGAGGGCGGAGGTGAGAAGATTTGCCCTGGCAGCACACGGGGCAGGCCTTGACGAAAGTGGCAACGTCTTCTCTTATGGTGGGCCACCAGAACTTACGCTGGATGAACTCCAAGGTCTTGACAGGTGAGGCGAGAGGAGTCTGAGTCCTCACTGCCTTGGGGACAAACAACCGATTGGCAGGACCTCCTTTTGGGCCCGGTTCGATAGCTTGAGCTCGTCTCACGGTATCCTCAACTTGCCACGAGATCGGGGCCACGATCTTAGCAGCAGGAAGGACAGGCATGTCCGTGTCGTCTCAAATGGCAGGAGCGTAGATTCGGGACAGGGCATCCGGTTTGAGATTCTTCGACCCGGGTCGATAGGTGAGGATAAACTGGAATCGATTGAAGAAAAGAGACCATCTAGCTTGTCTGGAGTTCAACCGCTTCGCCTGCTGGATATACTCCAGATTTTTGTGGTCCGTAAGCACCTGAAACGGGTGAGAAGCCCCCTCGAGCCAGTGTCTCCATTCCTTCAATGCCATCTTAACCCCTAGGAGTTCACGATCCCCCACATCGTAGTTCCTCTCAGCCGGGGTAAGCCGGTGTGAGAAGAAAGCGCACGGGTGGAGCTTCTTGTCTTCACCCCTCTGAGACAGGACAGCTCCAACACCAACCTCTGATGCGTCTACCTCCACCACAAATGGTTCATCCGTAGTCGGTAGTATCAGGATGGGAGCAGAGAGGATGCGCTGCATGAGTCCTTGGAAGGCCGTCTCAGCTTCTCTTCCCCACAAAAACCTTGCGTTGCCACCCTTGGTTAAAGCTGAGAGAGGGGCTGCCACCAAGCTGAAGTTCTTGATGAACTTGCGGTAAAAGTTTGTGAAGCCCAGGAAACGCTGAACTTCCTTAACGGATTTGGGGGTGGGCCAATCCGCTACTGCCCCTACCTTCCTGGAGTCCATTTGGACTCGACCGGGTTCCACTACAAATCCCAGGAATTGTACTCGGGATGAATGGAATTCACATTTTTCCGTCTTAACGTACAGATGACTGTCTAGGAGGCGTTTGAGGACTTGTCTGACATGCTTTGTGTGTTCTTGAAGGGAGCTCGAAAAGATGAGGATGTCATCCAAGTAAACAAACACAAATATGTTAAACATATCCCTAAGCACATTGTTTATGAGCGCTTGGAACACAGCTGGGGCGTTGGTCAGGCCGAAGGGCATCACCAAGTATTCGTAGTGACCAGTAGGCGTGTTGAAAGCGGTCTTCCACTCGTCACCAGGTCTGATCCGCACAAGATGGTATGCGTTCCGCAGGTCAAGCTTAGTGAAAACAACTGCTTCCTGGAGCAGCTCGAAGGCTGTGGCCATAAGGGGTAGCGGGTAACGGTTACGGACGGTTATGGCATTGAGTCCCCGGTAGTCGATGCAAGGACGTAATCCACAGTCTTTTTCGGCCACAAAGAAAAACCCTGCTCCCGCCGGGGAGGTGGATGGACGCATGAGGCCTGCTTCCAGAGCTTCCTTGATGTAGGTATCCATAGCAGCTCGTTCGGGAGGAGATAGGGAAAAGATCCGACCCCTGGGGGGGCAAGTGCCCGGAAACAGGTCGATGGGGCAATCGTAAGGTCTATGGGGTGGTAGCACGGTGGCCCTCTGTTTGCTAAATACCAGTTTGAGGTCATGGTAACACTCGGGAACTCGGGACAGTTCGATGGATTCTAAAGACTCGGAAGTAGAACTCGGGGAACTCGGGAAAATACAAGTAGCTTGGCACGTAGGACCCCACTGCTTGATAGTGCCCACAGACCAGTCGATGTGAGGGTTATGGCTGTGAAGCCAGGGGTATCCAAGGACGAGAGGGAACTCGGAACAGGAGATCAGTTCATCAATTCCTGGTGTTGGGAAACTGAAAGTCGCAAGGAGGTAGTGACATGAGTGACAAGTCCAGATCCCAAAGGACTTCCATCCAATGTAGTAACCCTCATGGGGTCACTTAGAGGTTCAGAGGGGACGCCATTCTCCTTCGCCCAGACACCATCCATGAAGTTACCTGCGGCTCCAGAGTCTACCAAGGCTTGAAGGTGAAGCTTGTGGTTGTCCCAGGAAAGGGTGACTGGAATGTGCAGACGGGAGTTGGATGGATGGGAGGAGGTTATGTTTCCCGTTACAGTTCCCCCCGGTCTGCACGGGACAGAGCGTTTCCCTGGAGCCCGGGACACGTGGAACGGAAATGGCCCGGTTTGCCGCAATATAGACAGCGTTGCTCCCTCATCCGGCGGTCTCTCTCAGCCCGAGGAGATGCGTCCAATCAGCATGGGTTCCGGTGGAGCCAGCGAGGATAAAGGTGGGGACTCGGAGCTGGGACTGATAGGGGCTAGAGGTCTACGGTTGAGTTCTCTCTCTCTCAGACGCTGGTCAATGCGTGAGGCCAACTTGATCAGGGACTCGAGATTGTCCGGTGGTTCCCGATTGGCCAGTTCATCTTGGAGGCCCTTCAGAAAGCACACCGTGAGCGCCTCGTCGTTCCAGCCACTCGCTGCTGCCACCGTGCGGAACTGGATGGCATAGTCCGTCACGCTGCGCTGACCTTGGTGGAGAGTCAGGAGCTGTTTGGCTGAGTCAGGACCACTGCTAGGGCCTTGAAACACTCGTTTGAATTCCTCAGCAAAGGCAGAGTAGCTGGCACAGCAGGGACTATGGGCATCCCACACAGCAGTAGCCCAGGCCAGGGCTTTTTCCGACAGCAGGGTGATGATGTATGCGATCTTGGACCGGTCGGTGGGAAACGACGAGGGTTGCTGCTCGAAGGAGAGAGAACATTGGGTGAAAAACCCTTTACAAGCACTCGGATCACCTGAGAACCGTTGGGGAGGTGGAAGACGAGGTTCAGCCAGGGGGTTAACTGCCACGGGTATGTGAATCTGAGGTACTGGGGCGGGAGCTGTTGCCGGGGTAAGTTGATCAGATATCTGCTTTATGGAAGTCAGCATCTCCGACAGAAGATGAGAATGTCTAGCCATTAAGGCCTCTTGCTGAACCAGAGAGGCTTCGTGGCGTTGGACAGTCTCCTCGTGGTGGGACAGCATGGCAACAAGGTCCTGGGAACTGGCTGCCTCTGGGTTCATTTCTGGCTCTGTGTTTCTGTCAGGACCCGGTAGCGAACCCGGGTCTCCGGAGTGAGAAACAGTCACTTAACCAACTGAACCACGAATAGTCGGCAGAACCCAGAAGATGAGGCAGACACAGCAGTACTTGATTGGTGTATTTAATAAAGTAAAAAAGGAAAGTCCTTCAGGCAAACATATAACTCCATTGTGTATGTATTGTGATGTCATTGTGGGGTATTGTGATGTCATTGTGGGGTATTGTGAAGTCATTGTGGGGTATTGTGATGTCATTGTGAGATATTGTGATATCATTATGGGGTATTGTGATGTCATTGTGGGGTATTGTGATGTCATTGTGGGGTATTGTGATGTCATTGTGAGATATTGTGATATCATTATGGGGTATTGTGATGTCATTGTGAGATATTGTGTCATCATGGGGTATTGTGATGTCATTGTGGGGTATTGTGATGTCATTGTGGGGTTTTGTGATGTCATTATGAGATATTGTGGTATCATTATGGGGTATTGTGATGTCATTGTGGGGTTTTGTGATGTCATTGTGAGATATTGTGATGTCATTATGGGGTATTGTGATGTCATTGTGAGATATTGTGATGTCATTATGGGGTATTGTGATGTCATTGTGAGATATCGTGATGTCATTGTGAGATATTGTGATGTCACTATGGGGTATTGTGATGTCATTGTGAGATATTGTGATATCACTATGGGGTATTGTGATGTCATTGTGAGATATTGTGATATCATTATGGGGTATTGTGATGTCATTGTGAGATATTGTGATGTCATTATGGGTATTGTGATGTCATTGTGAGATATCGTGATGTCATTGTGAGATATTGTGATGTCATTATGGGGTATTGTGATGTCATTGTGAGATATTGTGATGTCATTGTGAGATATTGTGATGTCACTATGGGGTATTGTGATGTCATTATGGGGTATTGTGATGTCATTTTGGGGTATTGTGATGTCATTGTGGGGTATTGTGATGTCATTGTGGGGTATTGTGATGTCATTATGGGGTTTTGTGATGTCATTGTGGGTTATTGTGATGTCATTGTGAGATATTGTGATGTCATCATGGGGTATTGTGATGTCATTGTGAGATATTGTGATATCATTATGGGGTATTGTGATGTCATTATGGGGTATTGTGATGTCATTGTGAGATATTGTGATGTCATTATGGGGTATTGTGATGTCATTGTGAGATATTGTGATGTCATTATGGGGTATTGTGATGTCATTGTGAGATATTGTGATATCATTATGGGGTATTGTGATGTCATTATGGGGTATTGTGATGTCATTGTGAGATATTGTGATGTCATTATGGGGTATTGTGATGTCATTATGGGGTATTGTGATGTCATTGTGAGATATTGTGATGTCATTATGGGGTATTGTGATGTCATTGTGAGATATTGTGATGTCATTATGGGGTATTGTGATGTCATTGTGAGATATTGTGATGTCATTATGGGGTATTGTGATGTCATTGTGGGGTATTGTGATGTCATTGTGAGATATTGTGATATCATTATGGGGTATTGTGATGTCATTATGGGGTATTGTGATGTCATTGTGGGGTATTGTGATGTCATTGTGGGGTTTTGTGATGTCATTGTGAGATATTGTGGTATCATTATGGGGTATTGTGATGTCATTGTGGGGTTTTGTGATGTCATTGTGAGATATTGTGATGTCATTATGGGGTATTGTGATGTCATTGTGAGATATTGTGATGTCATTATGGGGTATTGTGATGTCATTGTGAGATATCGTGATGTCATTGTGAGATATTGTGATGTCACTATGGGGTATTGTGATGTCATTGTGAGATATTGTGATATCACTATGGGGTATTGTGATGTCATTGTGAGATATTGTGATATCATTATGGGGTATTGTGATGCCATTGTGAGATATTGTGATGTCATTATGGGGTATTGTGATGTCATTGTGAGATATCGTGATGTCATTGTGAGATATTGTGATGTCATTATGGGGTATTGTGATGTCATTGTGAGATATTGTGATGTCATTGTGAGATATTGTGATGTCACTATGGGATATTGTGATGGCACTATGGGGTATTGTGATGTCATTATGGGGTATTGTGATGTCTTTTTGGGGTATTGTGATGTCATTGTGGGGTGATATTGTGATGTCATTGTGGGGTATTGTGATGTCATTATGGGGTTTTGTGATGTCATTGTATTGGGTTATTGTGATGTCATTGTGAGATATTGTGATGTCATCATGGGGTATTGTGATGTCATTGTGAGATATTGTGATATCATTATGGGGTATTGTGATGTCATTATGGGGTATTGTGATGTCATTGTGAGATATTGTGATGTCATTGTGGGGTATTGTGAAGTCATTGTGGGGTATTGTGATGTCATTGTGAGATATTGTGATATCATTATTGATATTGTGATGTCATTGTGGGGTATTGTGATGTCATTGTGGGGTATTGTGATGTCATTGTGAGATATTGTGATATCATTATGGGGTATTGTGATGTCATTGTGAGATATTGTGTCATCATGGGGTATTGTGATGTCATTGTGGGGTATTGTGATGTCATTGTGGGGTTTTGTGATGTCATTGTGAGATATTGTGTCATCATGGGGTATTGTGATGTCATTGTGGGGTATTGTGATGTCATTGTGGGGTTTTGTGATGTCATTGTGAGATATTGTGGTATCATTATGGGGTATTGTGATGTCATTGTGGGGTTTTGTGATGTCATTGTGGGGTTTTGTGATGTCACTATGGGGTATTGTGATGTCATTGTGAGATATTGTGATATCACTATGGGGTATTGTGATGTCATTGTGAGATATTGTGATATCATTATGGGGTATTGTGATGTCATTGTGAGATATTGTGATGTCATTATGGGGTATTGTGATGTCATTGTGAGATATCGTGATGTCATTGTGAGATACTGTGATGTCATTATGGGGTATTGTGATGTCATTGTGAGACATTGTGATGTCATTGTGAGATATTGTGATGTCACTATGGGGTATTGTGATGTCATTGTGAGATATTGTGATATCATTATGGGGTATTGTGATGTCATTATGGGGTATTGTGATGTCATTGTGGGGTATTGTGATGTCATTGTGGGGTTTTGGAATGTCATTGTGGGTTATTGTGATGTCATTGTGAGATATTGTGATGTCATCATGGGGTATTGTGATGTCATTGTGAGATATTGTGATATCATTATGGGGTATTGTGATGTCATTATGGGGTATTGTGATGTCATTGTGAGATATTGTGATGTCATTATGGGGTATTGTGATGTCATTGTGAGATATTGTGATGTCATTATGGGGTATTGTGATGTCATTATGAGATATTGTGGTATCATTATGGGGTATTGTGATGTCATTGTGGGGTTTTGTGATGTCATTGTGAGATATTGTGATGTCATTATGGGGTATTGTGATGTCATTGTGAGATATTGTGATGTCATTATGGGGTATTGTGATGTCATTGTGAGATATCGTGATGTCATTGTGAGATATTGTGATATCACTATGGGGTATTGTGATGTCATTGTGGATATTGTGATGTCATTGGGATATTGTGATGTCACTATGGGGTATTGTGATGTCATTATGGGGTATTGTGATGTCATTGTGAGATATTGTGATGTCATCATGGGGTATTGTGATGTCATTGTGAGATATTGTGATATCATTATGGGGTATTGTGATGTCATTATGGGGTATTGTGATGTCATTGTGAGATATTGTGATGTCATTATGGGGTATTGTGATGTCATTGTGAGATATTGTGATGTCATTATGGGGTATTGTGATGTCATTATGAGATATTGTGATATCATTATGGGGTATTGTGATGTCATTATGGGGTATTGTGATGTCATTGTGAGATATTGTGATGTCATTATGGGGTATTGTGATGTCATTGTGAGATATTGTGATGTCATTATGGGGTATTGTGATGTCATTATGAGATATTGTGATGTCATTATGGGGTATTGTGATGTCATTGTGGGGTATTGTGATGTCATTGTGAGATATTGTGATATCATTATGGGGTATTGTGATGTCATTATGGGGTATTGTGATGTCATTGTGAGATATTGTGATGTCATTATGGGGTATTGTGATGTCATTATGGGGTATTGTGATGTCATTGTGAGATATTGTGATGTCATTATGGGGTATTGTGATGTCATTGTGAGATATTGTGATGTCATTATGGGGTATTGTGATGTCATTATGGGGTATTGTGATGTCATTGTGAGATATTGTGATGTCATTATGGGGTATTGTGATGTCATTGTGAGATATTGTGATGTCATTATGGGGTATTGTGATGTCATTATGAGATATTGTGATGTCATTATGGGGTATTGAGATGTCATTGTGGGGTATTGTGATGTCATTGTGAGATATTGTGATATCATTATGGGGTATTGTGATGTCATTATGGGGTATTGTGATGTTATTGTGGGGTATTGTGATGTCATTGTGGGGTTTTGTGATGTCATTTTGAGATATTGTGGTATCATTATGGGGTATTGTGATGTCATTGTGGGGTTTTGTGATGTCATTGTGAGATATTGTGATGTCATTATGGGGTATTGTGATGTCATTGTGAGATATTGTGATGTCATTGTGAGATATTGTGATGTCATTATGGGGTATTGTGATGTCATTGTGAGATATTGTGATATCACTATGGGGTATTGTGATGTCATTGTGAGATATTGTGATATCATTATGTGTTATTGTGATGTCATTGTGAGATATTGTGATGTCATTATGGGGTATTGTGATGTCATTGTGAGATATCGTGATGTCATTGTGAGATATTGTGATGTCATTATGGGGTATTGTGATGTCATTGTGAGATATTGTGATGTCATTGTGAGATATTGTGATGTCACTATGGGGTATTGTGATGTCATTATGGGGTATTGTGATGTCATTTTGGGGTATTGTGATGTCATTGTGGGGTATTGTGAAGTCATTGTGGGGTATTATGATGTCATTGTGGGTTATTGTGATGTCATTGTGAGATATTGTGATGTCATTATGGGGTTTTGTGATGTCATTGTGGGTTATTGTGATGTCATTGTGAGATATTGTGATGTCATCATGGGGTATTGTGATGTCATTGTGAGATATTGTGATGTCATTATGGGGTATTGTGATGTCATTATGAGATATTGTGATGTCATTGTGGGGTATTGTGATGTCATTGTGAGATATTGTGATATCATTATGGGGTATTGTGATGTCATTATGGGGTATTGTGATGTCATTGTGCGATATTGTGATATCATTATGGGGTATTGTGATGTCATTATGGGGTATTGTGATGTCATTGTGAGATATTGTGATGTCATTATGGGGTATTGTGATGCCATTGTGAGATATTGTGATGTCATTATGGGGTATTGTGATGTCATTATGAGATATTGTGATGTCATTATGGGGTATTGTGATGTCATTGTGGGGTATTGTGATGTCATTGTGAGATATTGTGATATCATTATGGGGTATTGTGATGTCATTATGGGGTATTGTGATGTCATTGTGCGATATTGTGATGTCATTATGGGGTATTGTGATGTCATTGTGAGATATTGTGATGTCATTGTGAGATATTGTGATGTCATTATGGGGTATTGTGATGTCATTATGTGGTATTGTGATGTCATTATGGGGTATTGTGATGTCACTGTGGGTATTGTGATATCATTATGGGGTATTGTGATGTCATTGTGGGGTATTGTGATATCATTATGGGGTATTGTGATATCATTGTGGGGTGGGTGAGAAATAATACATTTTGAATTCAGTCTGGAACACAAGAAAATGCAGAATAAGTCAAGGGGTATGAATACTTTCTGAAGGCTCTGTATTTAATTACAAAAAATAAAATATGTTTAAAGTGGGAAGTAGGCATTGGTCTTTAGCCCGAAAAAGAAAAGAAATTCACACGAGCACCACAATTCCTTCTACACCCATGCTCTACCAAGGTTTTCCAGCACACAGCTTTGACCTACTATGGTAGCTATGTTGGTCTATTGTACTTCAAACAATGTGTAAGCAGGTTGCTTAGGATTCAAACCTGCTCTGTTGCTGCTGATACCCACCAGAAATTTCTAAACCCAGAGGCACAATATCACAAGACTTCGGGGAATGCTTGCAAAACAGACCAATCAGACCAGGCCGGGGTTTGGAGTTAGAGAAGTCACAAAGAGAAGTGAAACATACTTCCTTAGTCGTTCATTTTCTAGAAATCTGAAGGCACAACCCAGATCTCCAGTAGTGGAACATGTTATTACTCCACTAGATTAGAGACAATGTCTTCAGTAGTGGAACATGTTATTACTCCACTAGATTAGAGACAATGTCTTCAGTAGTGGAACATGTTATTACTCCACTAGATTAGAGACAATGTCTTCAGTAGTGGAACATGTTATTACTCCACTAGATTAGAGACAATGTCTTCAGTAGTGGAACATGTTATTACTCCACTAGATTAGAGACAATGTCTTCAGTAGTGGAACATGTTATTACTCCACTAGATTAGAGACAATGTCTTCAGTAGTGGAACATGTTATTACTCCACTAGATTAGAGACAATGTCTTCAGTAGTGGAACATGTTATTACTCCACTAGATTAGAGACAATGTCTTCAGTAGTGGAACATGTTATTACTCCACTAGATTAGAGACAATGTCTTCAGTAGTGGAACATGTTATTACTCCACTAGATTAGAGACCAATGTCTTCAGTAGTGGAACATGTTATTACTCCACTAGATTAGAGACAATGTCTTCAGTAGTGGAACATGTTATTACTCCACTAGATTAGAGACAATGTCTTCAGTAGTGGAACATGTTATTACTCCACTAGATTAGAGACCAATGTCTTCAGTAGTGGAACATGTTATTACTCCACTAGATTAGAGACAATGTCTTCAGTAGTGGAACATGTTATTACTCCACTAGATTAGAGACAATGTCTTCAGTAGTGGAACATGTTATTACTCCACTAGATTAGAGACAATGTCTTCAGTAGTGGAACATATTATTACTCCACTAGATTAGAGACAATGTCTTCAGTAGTGGAACATGTTATTACTCCACTAGATTAGAGACCAATGTCTCATGAAAGACTTCGGGGAATTCTAAGTGACGTGACAAACTGACACATTTTCTAACACATTTTAGGAAGCTTTATTTGGCAAGTTGGCAGCCATACGACGGTGTTGCTCAAGATATACACACACAACGACATTATAGAAAAATACACTTTCCAATTTCACATGAACAAACAGAATATAACAGAGTAGCTCAATATAAAAACACATTGAAGCCTTTACATCATTCATCATGGACAAAACACTACAACTTTCCTTCTGCTAGTAGTAATGAAGTCTTTACATCATTCATTGTGGACAAAACACTACAACTGTCCTTTACAACTGATACTGTCAGCTGGTTCCAGTCAGTGGTGTCTGTATGTTCTCATGATAAACCAACTCTTGTTGTTGATAGTTCCAGTCAGTGGTGTCTGTATGTTCTCATGATAAACCAACTCTTGTTGTTGATAGTTCCAGTCAGTGTTGTCTGTATGTTATCATGATAAACCAACTCTTGTTGTTGATAGTTCCAGTCAGTGGTGTCTGTATGTTCTCATGATAAACTAACTCTAACTCTGTTGATGGAGGTCAAGGCTGCAGCGTCTAAAGAGAAGTACATGATAAACTGACTCTCTCTGTTGTGGAAACTTCACACCTCTCTGTTGCTGATACTGTTGGAGGTCAAGGCCGCAGTTGGTTACGAAAAGGGAAGGAGGGAGAGAGAATATAAGAGAAAGGAGAAGTAAAGAGATGGACTGACAGGGTTGTGGTTATTCACCGCAGCTGAAGAGAGCATCTTTTTCCATCCACCATGACGTTCTGATGAACAGGGTCACTAGGTAAAGAGAGAGGAGAGAGAGATGAGTGAGGGACAGAGGAGCTGATCCAGTCTACTACAGTGAAGACCTCCAACACCACAGGAACAGTTATAGACCCCAACAGGTCCCAGTGTTTAATGTGTAGTTAGATACATTTATACACCCCAACAGGTCTCAGTGTTTAATGTGTAGTTAGATACATTTATACACCCAACAGGTCCCAGTGTTTAATGTGTAGTTATATACATTTATAAAACCCCAACATACAGTCCAATTATAATGACTGATTCAACCAGGTGTTTGACTGGTGTTTTAAGTGTTTAGAACTCTGAATGTACATCACACAGAATACGTGCAGCTGAAGTCGGAAGTTCACTTGAGCCAAAAATATTTAAACTCAGTTTTTCACAATTCCTGACATTTAATCGCAGTAAAATTCCCTGTCTTATGTCATTTAGGATCACCACTTTATTTGAAGAATGTGAAATGTCCGAATAATAGTAGAGAGAATGATTAATTTCAGCTTGTATTTCTTTCATCAAATTCCCAGTGGGTCAGAAGTTTACATACACTCAATTAGTATTTGGTAGCATTGCCTTTAAATTGTTTAACTGGGGTCAAATGTTTCGGGTAGCCTTCCACAAGCTTCCCACAATAAGTTGAGCTGGTGAAGGTAGGCCTGAAGGTAGGTCAGTAGTATGTTTAATTTTGTGACTTTGGGTCTTTTGAGGATCATGTTATACTGTTTAAATGTCAGCCATCAGACCAGAGCATCATGTTATACTGTTTAAATGTCAGCCACCAGAGCATCATGTTATACTGTTTAAATGTCAGCCACCAGACCAGAGCATCATGTTATACTGTTTAAATGTCAGCAACCAGACCAGAGCATCATGATATACTGTTTAAATGTCAGCCACCAGACCAGAGCATCATGTTACACTGTTTAAATGTCAGCCACCAGAGCATCATGCTATACTGTTTAAATGTCAGCCACCAGACCAGAGCATCATGTTACACTGTTTAAATGTCAGCCACCAGACCAGAGCATCATGTTATACTGGTTAAATGTCAGCCATCAGACCAGAGCATCATGTTATACTGTTTAAATGTCAGCCACCAGACCAGAGCATCATGTTATACTGTTTAAATGTCAGCCACCAGACAAGAGCATAATGTTATACTGTTTAAATGTCAGCCACCAGACCAGAGCATCATGTTATACTGTTTAAATGTCAGCCACCAGACCAGAGCATCATGTTATACTGTTTAAATGTCAGCCCCCATAACCACAGCCATACTCTGGACCTTGTTATTACCAAGGGGCTTTCTACTGGGCACACCCATAACCACAGCCATACTCTGGACCTAGTTATTACCAAGGGGCTTTCTACTGGGACCACCCATAACCACAGCCATACTCTGGACCTGGTTATTACCAAGGGGTTTTCTACTGGGCCCACCCATAACCACAGCCATACTCTGGACCTGGTTATTACCAAGGGGCTTTCTACTGGGCCCACCCATAACCACAGCCATACTCTGGACCTGGTTATTACCAATGGGTTTTCTACTGGGCCCACCCATAACCACAGCCATACTCTGGACCTGGTTATTACCAAGGGGTTTTCTACTGGGCACACCCATAACCACAGCCATACTCTGGACCTGGTTATTACCAAGGGGTTTTCTACTGGGCCCACCCATAACCACAGCCATACTCTGGACCTGGTTATTACCAAGGGGCTTTCTACTGGGTCCACCCATAACCACAGCCATACTCTGGACCTGGTTATTACCAAGGGGTTTTCTACTGGGCACACCCATAACCACAGCCATACTCTGGACCTGGTTATTACCAAGGGGTTTTCTACTGGGCCCACCCATAACCACAGCCATACTCTGGACCTGGTTATTACCAAGGGGCTTTCTACTGGGCCCACCCATAACCACAGCCATACTCTGGACCTGGTTATTACCAAGGGGCTTTCTACTGGACCCACCCATAACCACAGCCATACTCTGGACCTGGTCATTACCAAGGGGTTTTCTACTGGGCCCACCCATAACCACAGCCATACTCTAGACCTGGTTATTGCCAAGGGGCTTTCTACTGGGACCACCCATAACCACAGCCATACTCTGGACCTGGTTAATATCAAGGGGCTTTCTACTGGGTCCACCCATAACCACAGCCATACTCTGGACCTGGTTATTACCAAGGGGCTTTCTACTGGGTCCCCATAACCACAGCCATACTCTGGACCTGGTTATTACCAAGGGGCTTTCTGCAGGGCCCACCCATAACCACAGCCATACTCTGGACCTGGTTATTACCAAGGGGTTTTCTACTGGGCCCACCCATAACCACAGCCATACTCTGGACCTGGTTATTACCAAGGGGCTTTCTACTGGGCCCACCCATAACCACAGCCATACTCTGGACCTGGTTACTACCAAGGGGCTTTCTACTGGACCCACCCATAACCACAGCCATACTCTGGACCCGGTTATTACCAAGGGGTTTTCTACTGGGCACACCCATAACCACAGCCATACTCTGGACCTGGTTATTACCAAGGGGTTTTCTACTGGGCCCACCCATAACCACAGCCATACTCTGGACCTGGTTATTACCAAGGGGCTTTCTACTGGGCCCACCCATAACCACAGCCATACTCTGGACCTGGTTATTACCAAGGGGCTTTCTACTGGACCCACCCATAACCACAGCCATACTTGGACTGGACCTGGTCATTACCAAGGGGTTTTCTACTGGGCCCACCCATAACCACAGCCATACTCTAGACCTGGTTATTGCCAAGGGGCTTTCTACTGGGACCACCCATAACCACAGCCATACTCTGGACCTGGTTATTATCAAGGGGCTTTCTACTGGGTCCACCCATAACCACAGCCATACTCTGGACCTGGTTATTACCAAGGGGCTTTCTACTGGGTCCACCCATAACCACAGCCATACTCTGGACCTGGTTATTACCAAGGGGCTTTCTACAGGGCCCACCCATAACCACAGCCATACTCTGGACCTGGTTATTACCAAGGGGTTTTCTACTGGGCCCACCCATAACCACAGCCATTCTCTGGACCTGGTTATTACCAAGGGGCTTTCTACTGGGCCCACCCATAACCACAGCCATATTCTGGACCTGGTTATTACCAAGGGTCTTTCTACTGTACCCACCTATAACCACAGCCATACTCTGGACCTGGTTATTACCAAGGGGCTTTCTTCTGGGCCCACCCATAACCACAGCCATACTCTGGAGCTGGTTATTACCAAGGGGCTTTCTAATGGGCCCACCCATAACCACAGCCTTGTTCTGGACCTGGTTATTACCAATGGGCTTTCTCCTGGACCCACCCACAACCACAGCCATACTCTGGACCTGGTTATTACCAAGGGGCTTTCTACTGGGCCCAGCCATAACCACAGCCATACTCTGGACCTGGTTATTACCAAGGGGCTTTCTACTGGGCCCACCCATAACCACAGCCATACTCTGGACCTGGTTATTACCAAGGGGTTTCCTACTGGGTCCACCCATAACCACAGCCATACTCTGGACCTGGTTATTACCAAGGGGCTTTCTACTGGGCCCACCCATAACCACAGCCATACTCTGGACCTGGTTATTACCAAGGGGTTTTCTACTGGGTCCACCCATAACCACAGCCATACTCTGGACCTGTTTATTATCAAGGGGATTTCTACTGGGCCCTCCCATACCCACAGCCATACTCTGGACCTGGTTATTACCAAGGGGCTTTCTACTGGGCCCACCCATAACCACAGCCATACTCTGGACCTGGTTATTACCAAGGGGCTTTCTACTGGGCCCTCCCATAACCACAGCCATACTCTGGACCTGGTTATTACCTAGGGGCTTTCTACTGGGTCCACCCATAACCACAGCTATACTCTGGACCTGGTTATTACCAAGGGGTTTTCTACTGGGCCCACCTATAACCACAGCCATACTCTGGACCTGGTTATTAACAAGGGGCTTTCTACTGGGTCCACCCATAACCACAGCTATACTCTGGACCTGGTTATTACCAAGGGGTTTTCTACTGGGCCCACCCATAACCACAGCCATACTGTAGACCTGGTTATTACCAAGGGGCTTTCTACTGGGCCCACCTATAACCACAGCCATACTCTGGACCTGGTCATTACCAAGGGGCTTTCTACTGGGCCCACCCATAACCACAGCCATACTATAGACCTGGTTATTACCAAGGGGCTTTCTACTGGGCCCACCTATAACCACAGCCATACTCTGGACCTGGTTATTACCAAGGGGTTTTCTACTGGGCCCACCCATAACCACAGCCATACTCAGGACCTGGTTATTACCAAGGGGCTTTCTACTGGGTCCACCCATAACCACAGCCATACTCTGGACCTGGTTATTACCAAGGGGTTTTCTACTGGGCCCACCCATAACCACAGCCATACTCTGGACCTGGTTATTACCTAGGGGCTTTCTACTGGGTCCACCCATAACCACAGCCATACTCTAGACCTGGTTATTACCAAGGGGTTTTCTACTGGGCCCACCCATAACCACAGCCATACACTAGACCTGGTTATTACCAAGGGGCTTTCTACTGGGCCCACCCATAACCACAGCCATTCTCTGGACCTGGTTATTACCAAGGGTTTCTATTGACATATCCTCTATTGTTGATGTTGCTTTATCTGATCATCACTGGGGATGTTTACCACCTTGTTGCTAGAACAAACATTAATTAAATAAAAACATTGTAAATGTAACTGTTTTCTTGTGTCGAAGGAGAGGCGGACCAAAACGTAGCGTGGTGGTTATTCATGGTTCTTTAATAAAGAAACTATACATGAATAGATTAACAAAACCAAAACAGCCCTATCTGGTGCAAACACAGAGACAGGAACAATCACCCACAAAACCCCAACACCAAACAGGCTACCTAAATATGGTTCCCAATTAGAGACAATGACTAACACCTGCCTCTGATTGAGAACCATATCAGGCCAAACACAGAAACAGACAAACTTGACACACAACATAGAATGCCCAGTCAGATCACACCCTGACCAAACAAAACATAGAAACATACAAAGCAAACTATGGTCAGGGTGTGACAGTAAATCAATTGCAAACATTGGTGCCATAGCTCCAGGAAAGTTGAAAAAGGTCACATCTAAATGGAGAGCCCCTTGGATGAGTGAGGAAACTAATCAATTAAAGATAAATTGCAGAATGGCAGAGGGAAAGTTGATGTCAACGTTGTCAACTTTGCATATATAACATTGCCATTAGAAATGAGAGAGCATCATATATAACATTGCCATTAGAAATGCCAGATGGGCTCATTTTACTAACTTGATCACTAGTAATCAGAATAATTAGAGAGTGGTCTTCTCCACCATTGATGGCCTGATAAATCCTACCTCCATCAAACCTATGTAAACTTTCCTCCACATGTAAATGTGATGGGTTTACAGCATATTTCAGAGATAAGATAACCAACATTAGACTGGGTATCAGTCAAGACCTGCTGAGAAGTTTGATGATATGTGTACTAGCCTACCATGCAAAGTCGCTGTGGAATTATTTACCCTGGAAAATTATATCACAATTTAAGCATTCTGGTTTTCGTGCCCACCAAAGCACAGAGACAACCATAGTTAAAATGGTAACTTATCTTAGAACCAACAGAGATACCAAACAGTTCTCTGTTCTTGGATTTAAGTGCTGCACTCGACACTGTTGACTATGATGTCACATGTGGTGTTCCACAAGGCTCCATTGTGGGTCCAGTACTGTCCAGTTAATATATATTTTTAAGTTACCCCTTGGCAGGGTTATCAGAAAGCACAGCATTGATTTTAATTTTAGCTTCACGGATAAATTGTTAGACTGTATTAGTGATTTAAAAACTTGGATGGCTCACAACTTCCTCCAGCTAAAGCAAGACAAGACCAATGTAATCATTGTTGGAGCCAAAGCACAGAGAGAGAATCTGGCCGCACACTTGAAATCACAGGCAACAAAGATTAATCACCAGGTAAAAAACCTAGGTGTTATTTTAGATTCTGAACTCTTTAATCACACTTTAGGAATGTGAACAACATAGCTTTTTACTACCTGAGGAACATTACCAAGCTGTTTCTCTCTCAGGCTGATACAGAGAGACTCATCCATGCTTTTATTACAAGCAGGCTTGACTACTGTAATGCTCTCCTGTCTGGTCTAACCAAGAAAGCCTTTGGTGAACTACAAAACATACAGAATGCTGCAGGGTACTGACCAAGACCAGACAGAGAACACATTACACCGGTTTTAAGGTCTCTGTACTGTAAACATACAGAATGCTGCAGGGTACTGACCAAGACCAGACAGAGAACACATTACACCGGTTTTAAGGTCTCTGTACTGTAAACATACAGAATGCTGCAGGATACTGACCAAGACCAGACAGAGAACACATTACACCGGTTTTAAGGTCTCTGTACTGTAAACATACAGAATGCTGCAGGATACTGACCAAGACCAGACAGAGAACACATTACACCGGTTTTAAGGTCTCTGTACTGTAAACATACAGAATGCTGCAGGATACTGACCAAGACCAGACAGAGAACAAACATTACACCAAGACCAGACAGAGAACACATTTTTTAAGGTCTCTGTACTGTAAACATACAGAATGCTGCAGGATACTGACCAAGACCAGACAGAGAACACATTACACCGGTTTTAAGGTCTCTGTACTGTAAACATACAGAATGCTGCAGGATACTGACCAAGACCAGACAGAGAACACATTACACCGGTTTTAAGGTCTCTGTACTGTAAACATACAGAATGCTGCAGGATACTGACCAAGACCAGACAGAGAACACATTACACCGGTTTTAAGGTCTCTGTACTGTAAACATTGCTGCAGGATACTGACCAAGACCAGACAGAGAACACATTACACCGGTTTTAAGGTCTCTGTACTGTAAACATACAGAATGCTGCAGGATACTGACCAAGACCAGACAGAGAACACATTACACCGGTTTTAAGGTCTCTGTACTGGCTGCCTGTGAGTTTTAGAATTCATTATAATATTAATTTTAATATTCTTCTTTTGGTATTTAAATCAATCCACGATTGTTCACCCCAATACATGTCAGACATGCTTTAAGTTATGTACCCAATAGGTCCCTCAGGTCCTCTGGCCTTCTAACTATCCCAAAGCCAAGGACCAAGAGGCATGGAGAGGCAGCCTTTTAACTATCCCAAAGCCTAGGACCAAGAGGCATGGAGAGGCAGCCTTTAGTTGTTATACCCCCAGCCTGTAGTTACTGTGCCCCCAGCCTCTAGTTACTGTGCCCCCAGCCTGTAGTTACTATGCCCCCAGCCTGTAGAATAGCCTGCCAGAGAACCTGAGGGGGGCTGAAACTGTGGACATATTCAAAAGAGATCTTAAAACACATATTTTTTGCTTAGCTTTTCCTCAGGGAGCTTTTTAGTAGCTCAGTTATTATTGTTATTATTTTGAACCACAATGTGTTGCATTCCATGTCTGAAATGTGCTGTATAAATGACGCTTGATTTAAATAGATTTGATAACTATCTATCTATCTATCTATCTATCTATCTATCTATCTATCTATCTATCTATCTATCTATCTATCTATCTATCTATCTATCTATCTATCTATCTATCTATCTATCTATCTATCTATCTATCTATCTATCTATCTATCTATCTATCTATCTATCTATCTATCTATCTATCTATCTATCTATCTATCTATCTATCTATCTATCTATCTATCTATCTATCTATCTATCTATCTATCTCTCTCTCGCACAGACATGTAAACCCACAACACAACCTCACAATGCTAAATGCTACAAGCTAGGCCTCCAGGTGTAGTGGCTTTTGTGTTTGACACTCAGATACAAAGTCTCTGGGTGTGAAAGTGAGACAAACAGACAAGTTCAGAAGAGATGGTACAACATGCTACATCATTGTTAACAAACACAACATGCTACATCATTCATAGCAAACACAACATGCTACATCATTCATAACAAACACAACATGCTACATCATTCATAACAAACACAACATGCTACATTCTTCATAACATAACATGATACATCATTCATAGCAAACACAATACGCTACATCATTCATAACACAATACGCTACATCATTCATAACACAACACGCTGCATCATATCAAACACAACATGCTACATCATTCATAACAAACACAACACGCTGCATCATAGCATAACATGCTACATAATACATCATTCATAACGATCACAACATGCTACATCATTCATAACACACCATGCTACATCATTCATAACAAACATGCTACATCATTCATAACAAACAGAACATGATACATCATTCATAACAAACATGCTACATCATTCATAACAAACAACATGCTACATCATTCATAACAAACAAACATGCTACATCATTCATAACACAACATGCTACATCATTCATAACAAACACAACATGCTAATCATTCATAACACAACATGCTACATCATTCATAACAAACAACATGCTACATCATTCATAACAAACACAACATGCTACATCATTCATAACAAACAACATGCTACATCATTCGTAACACAACATGCTACATCATTCATAACAAACAACATACTACATCATTCATAACAAACACAACATGCTACATCATTCATAACAAACAACATACTACATCATTCATAACAAACACAACATGCTACATCATTCATAACAAACAACATACTACATCATTCATAACACAACATGCTATATCATTCACAACAAACACAACATGCTACATCGTTCATAACACAACATGCTATATCATTCACAACAAACACAACATGCTAAATAATTCATAACATACACAACGTTCTACATCATTCATAACACATAATGCTACATCATTGATAACAAACACCACATGCTACATTTCATAACAAACACAACATGCTACATCATTGATAATAAACACTTAATTTTGTAGTTAAGGTTGAAGTTAGGGTTAGTGTTGAAATTAGAGTTGAAGTTAGTTAGCTCAGTCTGTACATTAGGGTTAGTGATACAGTGATCTGGACCTACCTCAGTCTGTACATTAGGGTTAGTGATACAGTGATCTGGACCTACCTCAGTCTTTATATTAGGGTTAGTGATACAGTGATCTGGACCTACCTCAGTCTTTACATTAGGGTTAGGGTTTGTGATACAGTGATCTGGACCTACCTCAGTCTGTACATTAGGGTTAGGGTTTGTGATACAGTGATCTGGACCTACCTCAGTCTGTACATTAGGGTTAGTGATACAGTGATCTGGACCTACCTCAGTCTGTACATTAGGGTTAGTGATACAGTGATCTGGACCTACCTCAGTCTGTACATTAGGGTTAGTGATACAGTGATCTGGACCTACCTCAGTCTGTACATTAGGGTTAGTGATACAGTGATCTGGACCTACCTCAGTCTGTACATTAGGGTTAGTGATACAGTGATCTGGACCTACCTCAGTCTGTACATTAGGGTTAGTGATACAGTGATCTGGACCTACCTCAGTCTGTAAAATGTTCAGTCCCAGGATCCAGATACAGCTCTACCTAAAGTTCACACAGATTACATTTGTTAAAATGGCAATATCTACCTTTTTGAGTAACCCAACTAATCCACATAGAATTATGTTATAGATCTGTGAAACTGCTGTAAAGCCAATCTAAGTAGCTGTCTGTCTGTCTGTCTGTCTGTCTGTCTGTCTGTCTGTCTGTCTGTCTGTCTGTCTGTCTGTCTGTCTGTCTGTCTGTCTGTCTGTCTGTCTGTCTGTCTGTCTGTCTGTCTGTCTGTCTGTCTGTCTGTCTGTCTGTCTGTCTGTCTGTCTGTATCTCTGTCTGTCTGTCTGTCTTCACCGCTGAGTAGACAGGGTCTGGAACGACCTTCTGACCTGTATCTCTGTCTGTCTGTCTGTCTTCACTGCTGAGTAGACAGGGTCTGGAACGACCTTTTGACCTGTATCTCTCTCTGTCTTCACTGCTGAGTAGACAGGGTCTGGAACGACCTTCTCTGAAAGAAACACATAAACAGGTTACAACTAGTGACATGATAAAAACACGAGAAAAACATATTTACTTCAGAAAGACGACATTATTTAGGGAAGTGTTGTTGGTTTCTCCCTTCTTCCTACCTCTCCTCCTGTTGTGTTGTCTCTTCTCTGTGTGGTTGATGTCAGCATAGGTCACATCACCTGGACCAGATCCACCTGGAACTAAACACAGGAGAGAGAGAGGATATTAACAGACTGGACCAGATCCACCTGGAACTAAACACAGGAGAGAGAGAGAGGATATTAACACAGACTGAACCAGATCCACCTGGAACTAAACACAGGAGAGAGAGAGGATATTAACACAGACTGGACCAGATCCACCTGGAACTAAACACAGAAGAGAGGATATTAACACAGACTGAACCAGATCCACCTGGAACTAAACACAGGAGAGAGAGAGAGGATATTAACACAGACTAGACCAGATGCACCTGGAACTAAACACAGGAGAGAGCACAGTCACATGAACACAGACTGGACCAGCTGAGCTGTATGTTGGAGTGTTATACAGTATTACAGTACAGTGCCTTGCGAAAGTATTCGGCCCCCTTGAACTTTGCGACCTTTTGCCACATTTCAGGCTTCAAACATAAAGATATAAAACTGTATTTTTTTGTGAAGAATCAACAACAAGTGGGACACAATCATGAAGTGGAACGACATTTATTGGATATTTCAAACTTTTTAACAAATCAAAAACTGAAAAATTGGGCGTGCAAAATTATTCAGCCCCTTTACTTTCAGTGCAGCAAACTCTCTCCAGAAGTTCAGTGAGGATCTCTGAATGATCCAATGTTGACCTAAATGACTAATGATGATAAATACAATCCACCTGTGTGTAATCAAGTCTCCGTATAAATGCACCTGCACTCTGATAGTCTCAGAGGTCCGTTAAAAGCGCAGAGAGCATCATGAAGAACAAGGAACACACCAGGCAGGTCCGAGATACTGTTGTGAAGAAATTTAAAGCCGGATTTGGATACAAAAAGATTTCCCAAGCTTTAAACATCCCAAGGAGCACTGTGCAAGCGATAATATTGAAATGGAAGGAGTATCAGACCACTGCAAATCTACCAAGACCTGGCCGTCCCTCTAAACTTTCAGCTCATACAAGGAGAAGACTGATCAGAGATGCAGCCAAGAGGCCCATGATCACTCTGGATGAACTGCAGAGATCTACAGCTGAGGTGGGAGACTCTGTCCATAGGACAACAATCAGTCGTATATTGCACAAATCTGGCCTTTATGGAAGAGTGGCAAGAAGAAAGCCATTTCTTAAAGATATCCATAAAAAGTGTAGTTTAAAGTTTGCCACAAGCCACCTGGGAGACACACCAAACATGTGGAAGAAGGTGCTCTGGTCAGATGAAACCAAAATGGAACTTTTTGGCAACAATGCAAAACGTTATGTTTGGCGTAAAAGTAACACAGCTCATCACCCTCAACACACCATCACCCTCAACACACCATCCCCACTGTCAAACATGGTGGTGGCAGCATCATGGTTTGGGCCTGCTTTTCTTCAGCAGGGACAGGGAAGATGGTTAAAATTGATGGGAAGATGGATGGAGCCAAATACAGGACCATTCTGGAAGAAAACCTGATGGAGTCTGCAAAAGACCTGAGACTGGGACGGAGATTTGTCTTCCAACAAGACAATGATCCAAAACATAAAACAAAATCGATTCGTGTTTGGACGTTTTGTTCATTAAACATGGATCGCAATCTACACGCTGCATTTTGGTCCGACTCTCCTTCACACCTACAAAACCGTTACAGAATCACCCACCACAACGGGACCAAGTGGCGTGTTAACAGGCAACAGCAACAGCGGGAGGAAATCCTAAACGGAGAAGGACCCTGGGCTCAGCCTGGAGAATATCGCCGCCCCAAAGAAGAACTGGAGGCGGCGAAAGCGGAGAGGCGCCGGTATGAGGAGGCAGCACGGCGACTCGGAAGGAAGCCTGAGAGTCAGCCCCAAAAATGTCTTGGGGGCTCAGGGAGAGTGTGGCAGAGTCAGGAGTCAGACCTGAGCCAACTCTCCCTGTTTATCGTGAGGAGCCAAGGAGGAGACCAGAACCAGAGCCGGTGTTGGAGGTGAGCGAAGCAGAGACTGTGAAGGAGTTAATGGGGAAATTGGAGGAGAGAGAAATGAGGGAGTTGCTGTGTTGGTGCTTTTTGCATGGAATTCGCCCGACAGAACGTGTCGGGATTTGATGGCACCTGAGTTAGCGCTCCATACTCGTCCTGAGGTGCGTGTTAGTCGGCTGGTGAAGTTGGTGCCAGCCTCACGCACCAGGCCTCCTGTGCACATCCCTAGCCTTGCACGTCCTGTGCCAGCACTGCTCTCAAGATCTCCAGTACGCCTTCACGGTCTAGCCCATCCTGTGCCACCTCCACACCCCAGCCCTTTTGTAGCAGCTCCCCGCACCAGGCTTCCTGTGCGTGTTCTCGGTTCAGTACCACCAGTACCAGCACCACGCATCAGGCCTACAGTGCGCCTCGCCTCTCCAGCGCTGTCTGAGCCTTTCTCCTCTCCTGCGCTGCTGGAGTCTCCCGCCTGTTCAGCGCAGCCAGAGCCTTCCTCCTCTACAGCGCTGTTGGAGTCTCCTGCCTGTTCAGCGCAGCCAGAGCTGCCAGCCTGCATGGAGCAGCCAGAGCTGTCGGTCTACATGGAGCAGCCAGAGCTGCTCTGTGAAGCAGTCTCTGCATGGAGCCAGAGCTGTCAGTCAGGAGCAGCCAGAGCTGTCAGTCTGCAAGGAGCTGCCAGTCTGCAAGGAGCTGCCAGTCTGCAAGGAGCTGCCAGTCTGCACGGAGCTGCCAGTCTGCATGGAGCTGCCAGTCTGCAAGGAGCTGTCAGTCTGCAAGGAGCTGTCAGTCTGCAAGGAGCTGCCAGTCTGCAAGGTGCTGCCAGTCTGCAAGGAGCTGCCAGTCTGCACAGAGCTGTCAGTCTGCAAGGAGCTGTCAGTCTGCAAGGAGCTGTCAGTCTGCAAGAAGCTGCCAGTCTGCAAGGAGCTGCCAGTCTGCAAGGAGCTGCCAGTCTGCATGGAGCCGCCAGAGCTGCCAGTCTGTAAGAAGCCGCCAGAGCTGTCAGCCTACATGGAGCAGCCAGAGCCGCCAGTCAGCGTGGAGCAGCCAGAGCCGCCAGTCAGCATGGAGCAGCCAGATCTTTCAGTCTGTCCAGATCCGCCAGTCAGCCAGACTCTTCCAGATCTGCCAGTCAGCCAGACTCTTCCAGATCCGCTGTCAGCCAGACTCTTCCAGATCTGCCAGTCAGCCAGACTCTTCCAGATCCGTCAGACAGCCAGACTCTTCCAGATCTGCCAGTCAGCCAGACTCTTCCAGATCAGCCAGTCAGCCAGACTCTTCCAGATCCGCCAGTCAGCCAGACTCTTCCAGATCTGCCAGTCAACCAGACTCTTCCAGATCCGCCAGTCAGCCAGACTCTTCCAGATCCGTCAGCCAGTCAGATCCGGACTCTTTCCAGATCCGCCAGTCAGCCAGACTCTTCCAGATCCGCCAGTCAGCCAGAATCTTCCAGATCTGCCAGTCAGCCAGACTCTTCCAGATCCGCCAGTCAGCCAGACTCTTCCAGATCCGCCAGTTCCAGATCCGCCAGTCAGCCAGACTCTTCCAGATCCGCCAGTCAGCCAGACTCTTCCAGATCCGCCAGTCAGCCAGATTCTTCCAGATCTTCCAGATCTGCCAGTCAGCCAGACTCTTCCAGATCCGCCAGTCAGCCAGACTCTTCCAGATCTGCCAGTCAGCCAGTCTCTTCCAGATCCGCCAGTCAACCAGACTCTTCCAGATCTGCCAGTCAGCCAGACTCTTCCAGATCCGCAAGTCAACCAGACTCTTCCAGTGCCGCCAGTCTGCCCAGTGCCGTCAGTGCCGCCAGTCTGCCCAGTGCCGCCAGTGCCGCCAGTCTGCCCAGCGCCGCCAGTGCCGCCAGTCTGCCCAGCGCCGCCAGTGCCAGTCTGCCCAGTGCCGCCAGTGCTCTGTCCAGCGCCGCAAGTGCTGCCAGTCTGCCAGGATCAGTTAGATCCGCCAGTCAGCCAGGATCTGCCAGTCAGCCAGGATCTACCAGTCTGCCAGGATCCGCCAGTCAGCCAGGATCTGCCAGAACTGCCAGTCAGCCAGGATCCGCCAGTCTGCCAGGATTCGCCATTCAGCCAGGATCTGCCAGTCAGCCAGGATCTGCCGGAACCAGAGCCAGCCAGGATCTACTAGATCCATCAACCTGCCGGAGCTTCCTTTCAGTCCTGAGCTTCTTCTCAGTCCTGGGCTTCCTCTCAGTCCTGAGCTTCCTCTTGAGCTTCCCCTCAGTCCTGAGCTTCCCCTCAGTCCCGAGCTACCCCTCAGTCCTGAGCTACCTCAGTCCGGAGCTGCCCCTCAGTCCAGTAGGGTCCGTTGTTAGGTTTCCTAGGCCAAGGTTAGCGGCAAGGGTCGCCACTCAAGGGACGCTAAGGAGGTGGACTAAAACAATTATGGAGTGGGGTCCACGTCCAGCGCCAGAGCCGTCACCGCGGACAGATGCCCACCCAGACCCTCCCTATAGGTTTAGGTTGTGCGTTCGGAGTCCGCACCTTGGGGGGGGTACTGTCACGTTCTGACCATCGTTCATATGTGTTTTCCTTGTTTTAGTGTTGGTCAGGACGTGAGCTGGGTGGGCATTCTATGTTGTGTCTGGTTTGTCTATTTCTATGTTTGGCCTGATATGGCTCTCAATCAGAGGCAGGTGTTAGTCATTGTCTCTGATTGGGAACCATATTTAGGTAGCCTGTTTTGTGTTGGGTTTTGTGGGTGATTGTCCTTAGTGTCCTTGTTCCTGTCTATGCGTTAGTTTTCACTAGAATAGGCTGTTTCGGTTTTCGTTAAGTTCTTTGTTTTTTGTAGTGTTTATATTGATTCGTGTTTTTTCGTTTTGTTCATTAAACATGGATCGCAATCTACACGCTGCATTTTGGTCCGACTCTCCTTCACACCTAGAAAACCGTTACAGGAATGGTTCAAAAATAAACATATCCAGGTGTTAGAATGGCGAAGTCAAAGTCCAGACCTGAATCCAATCGAGAATCTGTGGAAAGAACTGAAAACTGCTGTTCACAAATGCTCTCCATCCAACCTCACTGAGCTCGAGCTGTTTTGCAAGGAGGAATGGGAAAAAATTTCAGTCTCTCGATGTGCAAAACTGATAGAGACATACCCCAAGTGACTTACAGCTGTAATCGCAGCAAAAGGTGGCGCTACAAAGTATTAACTTAAGGGGGCTGAATAATTTTGCAAGCCCAATTTTTCAGTTTTTGATTTGTTAAAAAAGTTTGAAATATCCAATAAATGTCATTCCACTTCATGATTGTGTCCCACTTGTTGTTGATTCTTCACAAAAAAATACAGTTTTATATCTTTATGTTTGAAGCCTGAAATGTGGCAAAAGGTATCAAAGTTCAAGGGGGCCGAATACTTTCGCAAGGCACTGTACCTGTGCTGGTATAGTGTTATAGAGTACTACAGTACCTGTGGTGTTATAGTGTTATACAGTATTACAGTACCTGTGGTGTTATAGTGTTATACAGTATTACAGTACCTGTGGTGTTATAGTGTTATACAGTATTACAGTACCTGTGGTGTTATAGTGTTATACAGTATTACAGTACCTGTGGTGTTATACAGTATTACAGTACCTGTGGTGTTATAGTGTTATAGAGTACTACAGTACCTGTGGTTGTATAGTGTTATACAGTATTACAGTACCTGTGGTGTTATAGTGTTATACAGTACTACAGTACCTGTGGTGTTATAGTGTTATACAGTATTACAGTAACTGTGGTGTTATAGTGTTATACAGTACCTGTGGTGTTAGTGTTATACAGTATTACAGTACCTGTGGTGTTATAGTGTTATACAGTACTACAGTACCTGTGGTGTTATAGTGTTATACAGTATTACAGTACCTGTGGTGTTATAGTGTTATACAGTATTACAGTAACTGTGGTGTTATAGTGTTATACAGTACCTGTGGTGTTATAGTGTTGTACAGTATTACAGTACCTGTGGTGTTATAGTGTTATACAGTACCTGTGGTGTTATAGTGCTATACAGTATTACAGTACCTGTGGTGTTAGTGTTATACAGTACTACAGTACCTGTGATGTTATAGTGTTATACAGTATTACAGTACCTGTGGTGTTATAGTGTTATACAGTATTACAGTAACTGTGGTGGAGTGTTATACAGTATTACAGTACCTGTGGTGTTATTGTGTTATACAGTATTACAGTAACTGTGGTGGAGTGTTATACAGTATTACAGTACCTGTGGTGTTATAGTGTTATACAGTATTACAGTACCTGTGGTGTTATAGTGTTATTCAGTATTACAGTACCTGTGGTGTTATAGTGTTATACAGTATTACAGTACCTGTGGTGTTATAGTGTTATACAGTACCTGTGGTGTTATAGTGTTATAGTGTTATACAGTACCTGTGGTGTTATAGTGTTATACAGTATTACAGTACCTGTGGTGTTATAGTGATATACAGTATTGCAGTACCTGTGGTGTTATAGTGTGATACAGTACTACAGTACCTGTGGTGTTGGAGGTCTTCACTGCAGAGTAGACTGGATCAGCTCCTGGAGACTTCTCTGCAGGAGACGAGACAACAGGTTGAAGACATAAAGACACTGTACTGTGTGTGTGTGTGTGTGTGTGTGTGTGTGTGTGTGTGTGTACCTCTCCTTCTCCTGTGTTCTGGGTCCTGTGTGATTCTAACGTCAGCATACGTAACATCTCTGGGTTCAGCAGCTATGTGTGTGTGTGTGTGTGTGTGTGTGTGTGTGTGTGTCTGTGTGTGTGTGTGTGTGTGTGTGTCTGTGTGTCTGTGTGTGTGTGTGTGTGTGTGTGTGTGTGTGTGTGTGTGTGTACCTCTCCTTCTCCTGTGTTCTGGGTCCTGTGTGATTCTAACGTCAGCATACGTAACATCTCTGGGTTCAGCAGCTATGTGTGTGTGTGTGTGTGTGTGTGTGTGTGTGTGTGTGTGTGTGTGTGTGTGTGTGTGTGTGTCTGTGTGTGTGTGTGTGTGTGTGTGTGTGTGTGTGTACCTCTCCTTCTCCTGGGTTCTGGGTCCTGTGTGATTCTGACATCAGCATACGTAACATCTCTGGGTTCAGCAGCTATGTGTGTGTGTGTGTGTACCTCTCCTTCTCCTGGGTTCTGGGTCCTGTGTGATTCTAACGTCAGCATACGTAACATCTCTGGGTTCAGCTGCTATGTGTGTGTGTGTGTCTCTGTCTCTGTCTCTGTCTCTGTGTGTGTACCTCTCCTTCTCCTGTGTTCTGGATCCTGTGTGATTCTAACGTCAGCATACGTAACATCTCTGGGTTCAGCAGCTATGTGTGTGTGTGTGTGTGTGTGTGTGTGTGTGTGTCTGTGTGTGTGTGTGTGTCTGTGTGTCTGTGTGTGTGTGTGTGTGTGTGTGTGTGTGTGTGTGTGTGTGTGTGTGTACCTCTCCTTCTCCTGTGTTCTGGGTCCTGTGTGATTCTAACGTCAGCATACGTAACATCTCTGGGTTCAGCAGCTATGTGTGTGTGTGTGTGTGTGTGTGTGTGTGTGTGTGTGTGTGTGTGTGTGTGTGTGTGTGTGTGTGTGTGTGTGTGTGTGTGTCTGTGTGTGGTGTGTGTGTGTGTGTGTGTGTGTGTACCTCTCCTTCTCCTGGTTTCTGGGTCCTGTGTGATTCTAACGTCAGCATACGTAACATCTCTGGGTTCAGCAGCTATGTGTGTGTGTGTGTGTGTGTGTGTGTCTGTGTGTCTGTGTGTGTGTGTGTGTGTGTGTGTGTACCTCTCCTTCTCCTGGTTTCTGGGTCCTGTGTGATTCTGACGTCAGCATACGTAACATCTCTGGGTTCAGCAGCTAACATCTCTGGGTTCAGCAGCTATGTGTGTGTGTGTGTGTACCTCTCCTTCTCCTGGGTTCTGGGTCCTGTGTGATTCTGACATCAGCATACGCAACATCTCTGGGTTCAGCAGCTATGTGTGTGTGTGTGTGTACCTCTCCTTCTCCTGGGTTCTGGGACCTGTGTGATTCTAACGTCAGCATACGTAACATCTCTGGGTTCAGCTGCTATGTGTGTGTGTGTGTCTCTGTCTCTGTCTCTGTCTCTGTGTGTGTACCTCTCCTTCTCCTGTGTTCTGGGTCCTGTGTGATTCTAACGTCAGCATACGTAACATCTCTGGGTTCAGCAGCTATGTGTGTGTGTGTGTCTGTGTGTGTGTGTGTGTGTGTGTGTGTGTGTGTGTGTGTGTGTGTGTGTGTGTGTGTACCTCTCCTTCTCCTGGGTTCTGGGTCCTGTGTGATTCTAACGTCAGCATACGTAACATCTCTGGGTTCAGCAGCTATGTGTGTGTGTGTGTGTGTGTGTGTGTGTGTGTGTGTGTGTGTGTGTGTGTGTGTGTGTGTGTGTGTGTGTACCTCTCCTTCTCCTGGTTTCTGGGTCCTGTGTGATTCTGACATCAGCATACGTAACATCTCTGGGTTCAGCAGCTATGTGTGTGTGTGTGTGTGTGTGTGTGTGTGTGTGTGTGTGTGTGTTCTGTGTGTGTGTGTGTGTGTGTGTACCTCTCCTTCTCCTGGTTTCTGGGTCCTGTGTGATTCTAACGTAACGTCAGCATACGTAACATCTCTGGGTTCAGCAGCTATGTGTGTGTGTCTGTGTGTGTGTGTGTGTGTGTGTGTACCTCTCCTTCTCCTGTGTTCTGGGTCCTGTGTGATTCTAACGTCAGCATACGTAACATCTCTGGGTTCAGCAGCTATGTGTGTGTGTGTGTGTGTGTGTGTGTGTGTGTGTGTACCTCTCCTTCTCCTGGTTTCTGGGTCCTGTGTGATTCTAACGTCAGCATACGTAACATCTCTGGGTTCAGCAGCTATGTGTGTGTGTGTGTGTGTGTGTGTGTGTGTGTGTGTGTGTTCTGGGTCCTGTGTGACCTCTCCTTCTCCTGGTTTCTGGGTCCTGTGTGATTCTAACGTCAGCATACGTAACATCTCTGGGTTCAGCAGCTATGTGTGTGTGTGTGTGTGTGTGTGTGTGTGTGTGTGTGTGTGTGTGTACCTCTCCTTCTCCTGGGTTCTGGGTCCTGTGTGATTCTAACGTCAGCATACGTAACATCTCTGGGTTCAGCAGCTATGTGTGTGTGTGTGTGTGTGTGTGTGTGTGTGTGTCTCTGTCTCTGTCTCTGTCTCTGTGTGTGTACCTCTCCTTCTCCTGGGTTCTGGGTCCTGTGTGATTCTAACGTCAGCATACGTAACATCTCTGGGTTCAGCTGCTATGTGTGTGTGTGTGTGTACCTCTCCTTCTCCTGGTTTCTGGGTCCTGTGTGATTCTAACGTCAGCATACGTAACATCTCTGGGTTCAGCTGCTATGTGTGTGTGTGTGTGTACCTCTCCTTCTCCTGTGTTCTGGGTCCTGTGTGATTCTAACGTCAGCATACGTAACATCTCTGGGTTCAGCAGCTATGTGTCTGTGTGTGTGTGTGTGTGTGTGTATACCTCTCCTTCTCCTGGGTTCTGGGTCCTGTGTGATTCTAACGTCAGCATACGTAACATCTCTGGGTTCAGCAGCTATGTGTGTGTGTGTGTGTGTGTGTGTGTGTACCTCTCCTTCTCCTGGGTTCTGGGTCCTGTGTGATTCTAACGTCAGCATACGTAACATCTCTGGGTTCAGCAGCTATGTGTGTGTGTGTGTGTGTGTGTGTGTGTGTGTGTGTGTGTGTGTGTGTGTGTGTGTGTGTGTGTGTGTGTACCTCTCCTTCTCCTGGGTTCTGGGTCCTGTGTGATTCTAACGTCAGCATACGTAACATCTCTGGGTTCAGCAGCTATGTGTGTGTGTGTGTGTGTGTGTTTGTGTGTGTGTGTGTGTACCTCTCCTTCTCCTGGGTTCTGGGTCCTGTGTGATTCTAACGTCAGCATACGTAACATCTCTGGGTTCAGCAGCTATGTGTGTGTGTGTGTGTGTGTGTGTGTGTACCTCTCCTTCTCCTGGGTTCTGGGTCCTGTGTGATTCTAACGTCAGCATACGTAACATCTCTGGGTTCAGCAGCTATGTGTGTGTGTGTGTGTGTGTGTGTGTGTGTGTGTGTGTGTGTACCTCTCCTTCTCCTGGGTTCTGGGTCCTGTATGATTCTAACGTCAGCATACGTAACATCTCTGGGTTCAGCAGCTATGTGTGTGTGTGTGTGTGTGTGTGTGTGTGTGTGTACCTCTCCTTCTCCTGGGTTCTGGGTCCTGTGTGATTCTGACATCAGCATACGTAACATCTCTGGGTTCAGCAGCTATGTGTGTGTGTGTGTGTGTGTGTGTGTGTACCTCTCCTTCTCCTGTGTTCTGGGTCCTGTGTGATTCTAACGTCAGCATACGTAACATCTCTGGGTTCAGCAGCTATGTGTGTGTGTGTGTGTGTGTGTGTACCTCTCCTTCTCCTGTGTTCTGGGTCCTGTGTGATTCTAACATCAGCATACGTAACATCTCTGGGTTCAGCAGCTACATCTTTGTTCCTCTTGCAGAACAGGACCAGTAGAATGATCAGAGAGATGGAGAGAGCAGCCACCAACCCAGAGACAGACAGAGAGAGGAGGAGAGAGAGGGGGGAGGGCTTTGGGAGGAGAGGAGGATGGGGTAGAGCCCCTAGCTTGAAAAACACCAGAGGAAACAACACAGTAAATAGTTAGAAACTGTGATCTGATCTTAGATCTTAGTATGAATTACTTCTATTGATCAATCAGAGATAAGAACTATTATGAATTTAATGTCTCACTCATGATGAACCTGGAACCCCCAGTTTATAATGCAGGTTTCAGCACCACTTAACAGTGTAAAGAAGAACCACCCAGTTTATAATGCAGGTTTCAGCACCACTTAACAGTGTAAAGAAGAACCACCCAGTTTATAATGCAGGTTTCAGCACCACTTAACAGTGTAAAGAAGAACCACCCAGTTTATAATGCAGGTTTCAGCACCACTGAACAGTGTAAAGAAGAACCTCTGGGTTCAGCAGCTATGTGTGTGTGTGTGTGTGTGTGTGTGTGTGTGTGTGTGTGTGTGTGTGTGTGTGTGTGTGTGTGTGTGTACCTCTCCTTCTCCTGGGTTCTGGGTCCTGTGTGATTCTAACGTCAGCATACGTAACATCTCTGGGTTCAGCTGCTATGTGTGTGTGTGTGTGTACACCTGTAGGGTTAGTGTAGGGTTAGTGTAGGGTTAGTGTAGGGTTAGTGAAGGGTTAGTGAAGGGTTAGTGAAGGGTTAGTGAAGGGTTAGTGTAGGGTTAGTGAAGGGTTAGTGTAGGGTTAGTGAAGGGTTAGTGTAGGGTTAGTGAAGGGTTAGTGAAGGGTTAGTGAAGGGTTAGTGTAGGGTTAGTGAAGGGTTAGTGAAGGGTTAGTGAAGGGTTAGTGAAGGGTTAGTGTAGGGTAGGTAGGGTTAGTGTAGGGTTAGTGTAGGGTTAGTGAAGGGTTAGTGTAGGGTTAGTGAAGGGTTAGTGTAGGGTTAGTGAAGGGTTAGTGAAGGGTTAGTGAAGGGTTAGTGAAGGGTTAGTGTGTGAGAACTTACAAATAAACATGAACATGAAAAATTGATTGGTGATGGCTAGAAGACCGGTGACGTCGACCGCCGAACGCCGCCCGAACAAGGAGAGGAACCGACTTTGGCAGAAGTTCTGACAATAAGATTAACTGCAATCACAAAGAATCTCTCTGTTTCTGTAATCACACGTTCATGACGGTGTGAAAATGGAGAATTCACAGAATGTCTTACATGGGGTAACACATAAATAACACCCTTAAATAACACGACCCTAAACACTAATAACACAACCCTAATAACACAGCCCTAATAACACGACCCTAAACACACGACCCTAATAACACAACCCTAATAACACAGCCCTAATAACACGACCCTAAACACACGACCCTAACAACAGGACCCTAATAACACACCCTTAAATAACACGACCCTAAACACACGACCCTAACAACAGGACCCTAATAACACAGCCCTAATAACACAACCCTAATAACACGACCCCATTTCCACGACCCTAGTAACACGACCCTAACAACACAACCCTAATAACACAGCCCTAATAACACGACCCTAAACACACGACCCTAACAACACAACCCTAATAACACAGCCCTAACAACACAACCCTAATAACACAGCCCTAATAACATGACCCTAAACACACGACCCTAACAACACAACCCTAATAACACAGCCCTAACAACACAACCCTAATAACACAGCCCTAATAACACGACCCTAAACACACGACCCTAACAACACAACCCTAATAACACACCCTTAAATAACACGACCCTAAACACACGACCCTAACAACACAACCCTAATAACACACCCTTAAATAACACGACCCTAAACACACGACCCTAACAACACAACCCTAATAACACAGCCCTAATAACACGACCCTAAACACACGACCCTAACAACACAACCCTAATAACACAGCCCTAATAACACAACCCTAAACACACGACCCTAACAACACAACCCTAATAACACAGCCCTAATAACACGACCCTAAACACACGACCCTAACAACACAACCCTAATAACACAGCCCTAATAACACGACCCTAAACACACGACCCTAACAACACAACCCTAATAACACAGCCCTGATAACACGACCCTAAACACACGACCCTAACAACACAACCCTAATAACACAGCCCTAATAACACGACCCTAAACACACGACCCTAACAACACAACCCTAATAACACAGCCCTAATAACACGACCCTAAACACACGACCCTAACAACACAACCCTAATAACACAGCCCTAATAACACGACCCTAAACACACGACCCTAACAACACAACCCTAATAACACAGCCCTAATAACACGACCCTAAACACACGACCCTAACAACACAACCCTAATAACACAGCCCTAATAACACGACCCTAAACACACGACCCTAACAACACAACCCTAATAACACAGCCCTAATAACACGACCCCATTTCCACGACCCTAGTAACACGACCCTAGTAACACGACCTAACAACACAACCCTAATAACACGACCCTAAACACATGACCCTAACAACACAACCCTAATAACACAGCCCTAATAACACGACCCTAACAACAGGACCCTAATAACACAGCCCTAATAACACGACCCTAAACACACAACACAACCCTAATAACACAGCCCTAATAACACGACCCCATTTCCACGACCCTAGTAACACGCCCCTAAGAAGACAACCCTAATACACAACCCTAATAACATGACCCTAACAACAGGACCCTAATAACACGACCCTAACAACAGGACCCTAATAACACTACCCTAATAACACACACCCACCCAACAGGGGCAGTTGTAATAATTAGGTAAGGTGGTCTCTGAGTAGTGTCATTGGTTAAACACACCTACCCAACAGGGGCAGGTGTAATAATTAGGTAAGGTGGTCTCTGAGTAGTGTCATTGGTTAAACATACCCACCCAACAGGGGCAGGTGTAATAACTAGGTAAGGTGGTCTCTGATTAGTGTCATTGGTTAAACATACCCACCCAACAGGGGCAGGTGTAATAATTAGGTAAGGTGGTCTCTGAGTAGTGTCATTGGTTAAACATACCCACCCAACAGGGGCAGTTGTAATAATTAGGTAAGGTGGTCTCTGAGTAGTGTCATTGGTTAAACACACCTACCCAACAGGGGCAGGTGTAATAATTAGGTAAGGTGGTCTCTGAGTAGTGTCATTGGTTAAACATACCCACCCAACAGGGGCAGGTGTAATAACTAGGTAAGGTGGTCTCTGATTAGTTTCATTGGTAAAACACACCCACCCAACAGGGGCAGGTGTAATAACTAGATAAGGTGGTCGCTGATCATTGGTAATCTCAGATGAAGGAAGGTACATATCACTCCAAGATGTCAGCTCCACCCTCAACTTATCCACATGCTGTTAGATGGACACACCTCCAGGAGTATCAGGCCTCCTCCAGCACCAATCTGCAGGTCCTTCAGCACCTTTCTGTAGAACTAGGTACTCTCGCATGTTGATAATCAACATTCTCACCCCAATTTGTGACCCAGTCTGTAATACCTACCTGTTTCAAGCAAACCACCATAGTCCCTTTACCCAAGAACACCAAGGTAGTTGTTCTGTAGCACTCACATTTGTAGCCATGACATGCTTTGAAAGGCTGGTTATGGCTCACATCAACACCACCATCCCAAAAGACTTACACCAAATCTCTATTGCACTCCACACTGCTCTTTCCCATCTGGACAAAAGGAACAGAATGCTATTCATTACCTAGAGTTTAATGTTCAACACCATAGTGCCCTCCAACCTTATAGCTAAGCTACCCACATTACACTGGACTCTACCCACATTACACTGGACTCAACCCACATTACACTGGATTCTACCCACATTATACTGGACTCTACCCACATTATACTGGACTCTATCCACACTGCATTGGTCTCTACCCACATTATACTGGACTCTACCCACATTATATGGGACTCTATCCACACTGCACTGGACTCTACCCACGTTATACTGGACTCTACCCACATTATACTGGACTCTACCCACACTACACTTGCCTCTCCCCACATTACAATGGACTCTACCCACACTACACTGGACTCTACCCACATTATACTGGACTCTACCCACATTATACTGGACTCTACCCACACTACACTTGCCTCTCCCCACATTACAATGGACTCTACCCACACTACACTGGACTCTACCCACATTATACTGGACTCTACCCACATTATACTGGACTCTACCCACATTATACTGAACTCTATCCACACTGCACTGGACTCTACCCACATTATACTGGACTCTACCCACATTATCCTGGACTCTACCCACATTATACTGGACTCTACCCACACTACACTTGCCTCTCCCCACATTACAATGGACTCTACCCACACTACACTGGACTCTACCCACATTATACTGGACTCTACCCACACTACACTGGGCTCTACCCACATTATTCTGGACACTACCCACATTATACTGGACTCTACCCACATTATACTGGAATCTACCCACATTATACTGGACTCTATCCACACTGCACTGGACTCTACCCACATTATGCTGGACTCACCCACATTATACTGGACTCTACCCACACTACACCAGACTCTACCCACATTATCCTGGACTCCAAGAGAGTTTAATTAAGACTGCAGATTGACATCAAGTCAAAACCAATGAAGAGACCCGGAAGAAATGTTACTATTATAGAACAGGTGATGAATATAGATAAATGTTACTAATATAGAACAGGTGATGAATATAGATAAATGTTACTAATATAGAACAGGTGATGAATATAGATAAATGTGCTCACCTCCACCTTGTCCGAGGCTACAGTATACCAGTTGACTCAACAGCACTGAAACACACAGAGAGAACTATCACTGTGGTACATGATGTAAACACTGGAACACACAGAGAGAACTATCACTATGGTACATGATGTAAACACTGAAACACACAGAGAGAACTATCACTATGGTACATGATGTAAACACTGAAACACACAGAGAGAACTATCACTATGGTACATGGTGTAAACACTGAAACACAGAGAAATTAACACAGATAATAATGTCCTTATTAAGAGTCTTTTGATCTAACTAACATAATACAAAAATCCCAAATCCATCAGTTTCAATCCTCCTGTGTTACGTACATTGTTCTCCACGACCCCCACAAGTGTCAAGGGACTCATCTGAAGGTAACCCAGACAAATGAATTGTAGTATGGAGATATATATAGATATTAAACCTTCATCTGAAGGTAACCCATACAAATGAATGGAAGTATGGAGATATATATAGATATTAAAACCACTTAAGCCTACCCCTTACTTTTTCGAACATTCTGTTAAAAATCGCGCAACATTTCAGTGTCCTGCTACTCATGCCAGGAATATAGTATATGCATATGATTAGTATGTGTGGACAGAAAACACTCTGACGTTTCTAAAACTGGTTAAATCACGGCTGTGACTATAACAGAACGTGTGTTTCATCAAAAAGCGCAAGAAAAACTGATCACCAAAAACTGGAAAAAATATCAATGCGCCACTTGCATGTATTGTCTATGGGACAGCAAATTAGATGGGGCTGAGATTGCAAGTCCTACAGCTTCCACACGATGTCACCAGTCTTGTCAATTGCCTGGGTGTTGTTTCTTGGTCAAACGAGTAAGAGAGACCCCATTCCTTCCGGTCTCCTACAGGATGTTTTGGAAGAGAGATTTCCGATCATGATTTGAAGACGTGGAGCTATTGAATACACATCGCCCCGTGATCAATTTGATAGATTATTAACGTTTACTAATACCTAAAGTTGGATTACAAAAGTATTTCGAAGTGTTTTGTGAAAGTTTATCGTTGACTTTTTTAATTTAAAAAAATGACGTTCGTTTTAAAACGCTGTTTTTTTCTGGATCACACACTTTTCATAAATCGATATTTGGGGTATATATGGACCGATTTAATCGGAAAAAAAGACCCAATAGTGATGTTTATGGGACATATGCAGTGCCAACAAAGAAGCTCGTCAAAGGTAATGAATGTTTTATATTTTATTTCTGCGTTTTGTGTAGCGCCGGCTATGCTAATTATTTTGTTTACGTCCCCTTCAGGTATTTCGGGGTGTTGCATGCTATCAGATAATAGCTTCTCATGCTTTCGCCGAAAAGCATTTTAAAAATCTGACTTATTGGCTAGATTCACAACGAGTGTAGCTTTAATTCAGTACCCTGCATGCGTGTTTTAATGAACGTTTGAGTTTTAACGAGTGCTATTAGCATTTAGCGTAGCGCATTTGCATTTCCAGATGGCTAGATGGGACGCCTGCGTGTCGGGTGGGCTTAACTGGATATTATTAAACCTTCATCTGAAGGTAACCCATCTAAATGAATGAAAGTATGGAGATATACAGTGGGGCAAAAAGTATTTAGTCAGCCACCAATTGTGCAAGTTCTCCCACTTAAAAAGATGAGAGAGGCCTGTCATTTTCATCATAGGTACACTTCAACTATGACAGACAAAATGAAGGCAAAAAATCCAGAAAATCACATTGTAGGATTTTTAATGAATTTATATAAAGCAGTCACAACTGTCAGTAAGAGTGTCCATTATTAAGTCTTTGAATGAAGAGATGGAGATAAAACTGTCCAGTTTGTGTGTGCTTTGGGGACCTTTAACAGAATGTGACTGGCAGAACGGGTGTTATGTGGAGGATGAGGGCTGCAGTAGATATCTCAGATAGGGGGGTGAGGCCTAAGAGGGTTTTATATATAAGGATCAATCAGTAGGTATCTCAGATAGGGGGGAGTGAGAACTAAGAGGGTTTTATATATAAGGATCAACCGGTAGGTATCATAGATAGGGGGGAGTGAGTGCGAAAGTGCAAATCAATCCCAGAACAACAGCAAAGTTGTGAAGATGCTGGAGGAAAGAGATACAAATGTATCTATATCTACAGTAAAACGAGTCCTATTCGACATAACCTGAAAGGCCGCTCAACAAGGAAGAAGCCACTGCTCCAAAATCATAACCACCATAAAAAAGCCAGACTTCGGTTTGCAACTGCACATGGGGACAAAGATCATACTTTTTGGAGAAATGTCCTCTGGTTTGATGAAACAAAAATAGAACTGTTTGGCCATAATGACCATCGTTATGTTTGGAGGAAAAAGGAGAGGCTTGCAAGCCAAAGAACACCATCCAAACCGTGAAGCACAGGGGTGGCAGCATCATGTTGTGGGGTAGCTTTGCAGCAGGAGGGAAGGGTGGGCAGAACTGAAAAAGCGTGTGCGAGCAAGGAGGCCTACAAACCTGACTCAGTTAACCAGCTCTGTCAGGAGGAATAGGTCAAAATTCACCCAACTTATTGTGGGAAGCTTGTGGTAGGCTGAGACGTTTGATCCAAGTTAAACCATTTAAAGGCAGTACTAACAGATACTAATTGAGTGTTTGTAAACTTCTGACCCACTGGGAATGTGATAACAGAAATAAAAGCTGAAATAAATTACTCTCTACTATTATTCTGACATTTCACATTCTTAAAATAAAGTGGTGATCCTAACTGACCTAAGATTTTTGGCTAAGGTGTATGTAAACTTCTCGGTCAGGGAGAGGTTGAAAATATCAGTGAAGACACTTGCCAGTTGGTCCGCGAATGCTTTGAGTACACGTTCTGGTAATCTATCTGGCCCTGCAGCCTTGTTACTATTGACCTGTTTAAAGGTCTTGCTCTCATCGGCTACCGAGAGCATTATCACACGGTCATCAAGAACAACTGGTGCTCTTGTGCATGCTTCAGTGTTGCTTGCCACAAAGCGAGCATAAAAGGTATTTAGCTTGTCTGGTAGACTCGCGTCTGCGTTTCCCTTTGTAGTTTCCCTCAGGATAGGCTGAGTGCACATATTTATAATTTACCAGAACGAGAGGCAGTCAGCCTGAGTATGCAATTCAGCCTTTCGCCAAATGCCATTCTTGAGGTGGAGTAACCACGGTCGAACCAGGGGCTGAACCTGTTTTTTATTCTCATTTTATTAATGGGCGATAAAAAAATGACTTTCAATTCTAGTGTTAATGTGCAGAAAACTTTTACGAGAGCAGAAATCAGTGAAACAGATATCAGAGCACAAGTCAGAATTTGGGCCTAGCAATAATAGATGGGCCAGGGTGTACATGCACATTTCCAGATATCATCAACATTAATACAATCAGGGCACAGCAGAGGACAGGGCTTTTGATTTATTATCCAAATATAAATACTAAAATTTGCAGATATTAAATAATATAGATATGAACTATATCGATATTAAACCATACAGATATGAAACTATACAGAAATGAAAACATAAAGATATAAACATAAAGATATGAAAATATACAATTATTAAACAATACTGATATTAAACTATATAGATATTAAACTATACATATATTTAACCATATAGATATTAAACTATATAGATATTAAACCATATAGATATTAAACCATATAGATATTAAACTATATAGATATTAAACTGTATAGATAATACACTATACAGATATTAAACTATATAGATAATAAGCTATATAAGCTATATAGATATTAAACTATACAGATATTAAATCATATAGATACTAAACTATACAGATAATAAACAATATATAGATATAAAAATATATATGCATTAAACCATACAGATATTAAATTACTATATATAGCCATTGAACTATTAAGACTTTTTTATTTAAGTAAGTTGACTGAGAACACATTGTCATTTACAGCAACAACCTGGGGAATATTTACAGGGGAGAGGAGGAGGATGAATGAACCATTTGTAAGCTGACAGCTTGGGAATTTAGCCAGGACACTGGGGTTAACAGCCCTACTCTTACGATAAGTGCCATGGGATCTCTAATGACCTCAGAGAGTCAGGACACCCATTTAACATCCAAAATATTGCAACCTACAACCTACATCGCATATCTTTTAAAACATTTTGCTAAACCTCAACTTCTCTCCTGCAACCCTCCTCACCCAATGTAGCTATTTTTCCTAAAGTATTTATATTTACTTCGGATCCGGAACCCCTCGACTGAAGCTAGCCAGCTAACTACCAGCAATCAGTCAGCAAAACATTGCTAGCGGTCTTCAGCTAACCTTTAGCTCGGAAAGCTCTCGCCAGTTCGAACAACGCAACTCTAACCAGAGCATAACGGACCTATTTTTTTATTTTTATATATTTTTATCCCCGGATTCCCACCGCAAACGAAACATCTTCAGCTGGATCTTCACAACTAGCTATCTAGCTAACCGTAACCCCGGATGATTACTCCTGGCTAGCGTTTCCACCCACTTAGCTTGAAGCTAGCCCGACCAGAGCCCTTGTGCTACCACCGTAGCATACTCCTGGGCTACAATATCCGGACCCACGACCGGTCTATCGATGTCACCGCATGAAGAGGAATAAACACACTCACCCCATCGCGACGTCCCCCAAAGGCTAACTCTCTAGCCCTTGCTATCTCCTTGCTTGCTAATTCGGCCTGCTAACTGCTAGCTTGTTTAGACCCGGTCCGCTAAATGCTACCTTGTTTAGCCTACTGACTGTTAGCTTGTTAGCACAGGCCTGCTAACCGTCTGAATCGCTGCGTCCCAAACACTCACTGGACCCATATTTACTTTCTATCTCTTTCAATTTTTAATTTGTTTATACCTTCCGGTAACCTGCCTCACCCAATGTGATACGGAATCGCTATTATTTTTAATTTTTAGAACACACTCAAGAACCTCCAGAAGCTAACCAGCTAACTAGCTACAAGCTATTTAGTCATTGTTAGTTTTTTTAACCTGGATAACACTCGCCAGTCCAGCTTCCCTGCCCCATCCACCGCTGCCCCATGGACACTGATCACTTGGCTACATAGCTGATGCATGCTGGACTGTCCATTAATCACGGTACTCCATTCTGCTTGTTTATGTTTTATCTGTCGGCCCCAGCCGCACTCAGGCTCTGTGTGTAGTTAATCCGACCCTCCCTCTGCCTAGTTAACGCCATTTTACCTGCTGTTGTTATGCTAGCTGATTAGCTGTTGTCTCACCTACTGTTTTAGCTAGCTTTCCTAATTCAACACCTGTGATTACTGTATGCCTCGCTGTATGTCTCTCTCAAATGTCAATATGCCTTGTATACTGTTGCTCAGGTTAGTTATCATTGTTTTAGTTCACAATGGAGCCCCTAGTTCTACTCTTCATACCCCTGATACCTCCTTTGTCCCACCTCCCACACATGCGGTGACCTCACCCATTACAACCAGCATGTCCAGAGATACAACCTCTCTCATCATCACCCAGTGCCTGGGCTTACCTCCGCTGTACCCGCACCCCACCATACCCCTGTCTGCGCATTATGCCCTGAATATATTCTACCATGCCCAGAAACCTGCTTCTCTTATTCTCTGTCCCCAACGCTCTAGGCGACCAGTTTTGATAGCCTTTAGCCGCACCCTCATACTACTCCTTCTCTGTTCCGCGGGTGATGTGGAGGTAAACCCAGGCCCTGCATGTCCCCAGGCACCCTCATTTGTTGACTTCTGTGATCGAAAAGCCTTGGTTTCATGCACGTCAACATCAGAAGCCTCCTCCCTAAGTTTGTTTTACTCACTGCTTTAGCACACTCTGCCAACCCTGATGTCCTTGCCGTGTCTGAATCCTGGCTCAGGAAGGCCACCAAAAATTCTGAGATTTCCATACCCAACTATAACATCTTCCGTCAAGATAGAACTGCCAAAGGGGGAGGAGTTGCAGTCTACTGCAGAGATAGCCTGCAAAGTAATGTCATACTTTCCAGGTCCATACCCAAACAGTTCGAACTACTAATTTTGAAAATTACTCTCTCCAGAAATCCAGAAATAAGTCTCTCACTGTTGCCGCCTGCTACCGACCCTCCTCAGCTCCCAGCTGTGCCCTGGACACCATTTGTGAATTGATCGCCCCCCATCTAGCTTCAGAGTTTGTTCTGTTAGGTGACCTAAACTGGGATATGCTTAACACCCTGGCAGTCCTACAATCTAAGCTCTATGCCCTCAATCTCACACAAATCATCAAGGAACCCACCAGGTACAACCCTAACTCTGTAAACAAGGGCACCCTCATAGACGTCATCCTGACCAACTGGCCCTCCAAATACACCTCCGCTGTCTTCAACCAGGATCTCAGCGATCACTGCCTCATTGCTTGTATCCGCTACGGAGCCGCAGTCAAACGACCACCCCTCATCACTGTCAAACGCTCCCTAAAACACTTCTGTGAGCAGGCCTTTCTAATCGACCTGGCCCGGGTATCCTGGAAGGACATTGACCTCATCCCGTCAGTTGAGGATGCCTGGTCATTCCTTAAAAGTAACTTCCTCACCATTTTAGATAAGCATGCTCCGTTCAAAAAATGCAGAACTGCCCTCGACCAGCACAAAAACATCCTGTGGCGGACTGCAATAGCATCGAATAGTCCCCGCGATATGCAACTGTTCAGGGAAGTCAGGAACCAATACACGCAGTCAGTCAGGAAAGCTAAGACCAGCTTCTTCAGGCAGAAGTTTGCATCCTGTAGCTCCAACTCCAAAAAGTTCTGGGACACTGTGAAGTCCATGGAGAACAAGAGCACCTCCTCCCAGCTGTCCACTGCACTGAGGCTAGGTAACACGGTCACCACCGATAAATCCATGATTATCGAAAACTTCAACAAGCATTTCTCAACGGCTGGCCATGCCTTCCGCCTGGCTACTCCAACCTCGGCCAACAGCTCCGCCCCCCCCCCCCCGCAGCTACTCGCCCAAGCCTCTCCAGGTTCTCCTTTACCCAAATCCAGATAGCAGATGTTCTGAAAGAGCTGCAAAACCTGGACCCGTACAAATCAGCTGGGCTTGACAATCTGGACCCTCTATTTCTGAAACTATCCGCCGCCATTGTCGCAACCCCTATTACCAGCCTGTTCAACCTCTCTTTCATATCGTCTGAGATCCCCAAGGATTGGAAAGCTGCCGCAGTCATCCCCCTCTTCAAAGGGGGAGACACCCTGGACCCAAACTGTTACAGACCTATATCCATCCTGCCCTGCCTATCTAAGGTCTTCGAAAGCCAAGTCAACAAACAGGTCAATGACCATCTCGAATCCCACCGTACCTTCTCCGCTGTGCAATCTGGTTTCCGAGCCGGTCACGGGTGCACCTCAGCCACGCTCAAGGTACTAAACGATATCATAACCGCCATCGATAAAAGACAGTACTGTGCAGCCGTCTTCATCGACCTTGCCAAGGCTTTCGACTCTGTCAATCACCATATTCTTATCGGCAGACTCAGTAGCCTCGGTTTTTCGGATGACTGCCTTGCCTGGTTCACCAATTACTTTGCAGACAGAGTTCAATGTGTCAAATCGGAGGGCATGCTGTCCGGTCCTCTGGCAGTCTCTATGGGGGTGCCACAGGGTTCAATTCTCGGGCCGACTCTTTTCTCTGTATATATCAATGATGTTGCTCTTGCTGCGGGCGATTCCCTGATCCACCTCTACGCAGACGACACCATTCTATATACTTCCGGCCCGTCCTTGGACACTGTGCTATCTAACCTCCAAACGAGCTTCAATGCCATACATCACTCCTTCCGTGGCCTCCAACTGCTCTTAAACGCTAGTAAAACCAAATGCATGCTTTTCAACCGTTCGCTGCCTGCACCCGCACGCCTGACCAGCATCACCACCCTGGATGGTTCCGACCTTGAATATGTGGACACCTATAAGTACCTAGGTGTCTGGCTAGACTGTAAACTCTCCTTCCAGACTCATATCAAACATCTCCAATCGAAAATCAAATCAAGAGTCGGCTTTCTATTCCGCAACAAAGCCTCCTTCACTCACGCTGCCAAACTTACCCTAGTAAAACTGACTATCCTACCGATCCTCGACTTTGGCGATGTCATCTACAAAATTGCTTCCAACACTCCACTCAGCAAACTGGATGCAGTTTATCACAGTGCCATCCGTTTTGTCACTAAAGCACCTTATACCACCCACCACTGCGACTTGTATGCTCTAGTCGGCTGGCCCTCGCTACATATTCGTCGCCAGACCCACTGGCTCCAGGTCATCTACAAGTCCATGCTAGGTAAAGCTCCGCCTTATCTCAGTTCACTGGTCACGATGGCAACACCCATCCATAGCACACGCTCCAGCAAGGTGTATCTCACTGATCATCCCTAAAGCCAACACCTCATTTGGCCGCCTTTCGTTACAGTACTCTGCTGCCTGTTACTGGAACGAATTGCAAAAATCGCTGAAGTTGGAGACTTTTATCTCCCTCACCAACTTCAAACATCTGCTATCTGAGCAGCTAAACGATCGCTGCAGCTGTACATAGTCTATTGGTAAATAGCCCACCCATTTTTACCTACCTCATCCCCATACTGTTTTTATTTATTTACTTTTCTGCTCTTTTGCACACCAATATCTCTACCTGTACATGACCATCTGATCATTTATCACTCCAGTGTTAATCTGCAAAATTTTAATTATTTGCCTACCTCCTCATGCCTTTTGCACACAATGTATATAGACTCCCCTTTTTTTCTACTGTGTTATTGACTTGTTAATTGTTTACTCCATGTGTAACTCTGTGTTGTCTGTTCACACTGCTATGCTTTATCTTGGCCAGGTCGCAGTTGCAAATGAGAACTTGTTCTCAACTAGCCTACCTGGTTAAATAAAGGTGAAATAAAAAATAAAAAATAAAAAAGTAATGTCCCCAATCACTGCTCTGGGGGATTGCAATATTTTTTTTAGGCATGAGGCAAGAGTGCCTCCTACTGGCCCTCCAACAACACTTCCAGTAGCATTTGGTCTCCCATCCAGGGACTGACCAGGACCAACCCTGCTTAGCTTCAGAAGCAAGCTAGCAGTGGGATGCAGGTTGGTATGCTGTAGGCAAGATATAAAAGTATACAGATATTCTACAATACATATATTAAACCATACAGATATTAATCTATATAGATATGTAACCATAAAGATGTTAAACTAGATAGATATTTAACTATATATAAATATATACTGTATATATAACCATACATATATTAAACTATATAGATATTAACCTATATAGATATTAAACTATATATATATTAAACCATACATATATTAAACTATACAGATATTAAACTATATAGATATTAAACTATATAGATATTAAACTATATAGATATTAAACTATATAGATATTACACTACATAGATATTATATAGATATTATTAAACCATACATATATTAAACCATACATATATTAAACTATACAGATATTAAACTATATAGATATTACACTATACAGATATTACACTATATAGATATTACACTATATAGATATTAAACTATATAGATATTACACTATATAGATATTACACTATATAGATATTACACTATATGTATATTAAAAACCATAAATGTATAAACCTTTGCAGACATTAAACTATATACAGTATATATATTAAACTATACAGATATTAAACCATTAATATATGACACTGTATAGATATTAAACTATATAGATATTAAACTACATATATATTAAACAATACATATAAACATTTTACCTTTTTAACTAGGCAGTATTTACAACTAGGAACAGTGGGGTTAACTGCCTTGTTCAGGGGTAGAACGGCAGAATTTTATCTTGTCGTCTCGGGATTTGAACTAGGAACCTTTCGGTTACTGGCCCAACGATCTAGCCACTAGGCTACCTGCCGACACTACTATATATATATATATATATATTACACTATATAGATATTAAACTATACAGGTGTTAAACCATTTAGAGAGAGAGAGAGTACTTACAGTAGAGTGGTGTCAGTTCCATATTATCTTGATGTTGAGTGAGACACTGATCTCCAGTTACTTATTACTTACAGACTTATAGACCCTCCTCCTCCTCCTTCCTGTTCTGACACACTGAGACCCTGACCCCCCTAGGGGTGGAAACAGTAGACTACCAGCAGAGTAGCCAGCAGAGTGGTGTGAGTTCCATCCTGTCTTGATTCTGAGTGAGACTGATCTCCACTTATAGAACTGCTGACGATGTGACGAAAGACAGGAAGAGAGAGTAGATTATCTTGGCTTTACTTCCGCTAATCATATAGATATTAAACTATAGAGATATTCAACAATATAGATATTAAACTATATAGATATTAAACCATATAGATATTCAACTATACATATATTAAACCATATAGATACTACTATAGATACACAGATAATAAACAATGTATAGAAATTAAAATATATATGCATTACACCATACAGATTACATACAATATAATGCAAATTAATTACTTAAAAATCAATATAATGTGATTTTCTGGATTTTTGTTTTAGATTCCGTCTCTCAGAGTTGAAGTGTATGATAGAAGAATTACAGACCTCTACATGCTTTGTATGTAGGAAAACCTGCAAAATCGGCAGTGTATCAAATACTTGTTCTCCCCACTGTATATATTAAACACATATATAGATTTTACCTTTTTTTAACTAGGCAGTATTTACAACTAGGAACAGTGGGGTTAACTGCCTTGTTCAGGGGAAGAACGACAGATTTTTACCTTGTCGGCTCGGGATTTGATATAGGAAACTTTTGGTTACTGGCCCAACGATCTAACCACTAGGCTAACTGCTGCCCCAATGTATATATATATATACATACATATAGAGAGAGAGAGAGAGAGAGAGAGAGAGAGAGAGAGAGAGAGAGAGAGAGAGAGAGAGAGAGAGAGAGAGAGAGAGAGAGAGAGAGAGAGAGAGAGTGGAGAGAGAGAGAGAGAGAGAGAGAGAGAGAGAGAGAGAGAGAGAGCTACCTGTAGAGTGGTGTCAGTTCCATCCTGTCTTGATGCTGAGAGAGTGTCTGTAATCTCCAGTTATAGATTTATAGGCCGTACTCCTCCTCCTTCCTGTCCTGACCACACACAGAAGGCCCTGCTGACGACGTGATAAAAGACAGGAAGAGAGAGTAGATTATCTTGGCTTAACTTTCCGCTACCACTGTTTATTTCTTCATTACCACCCTCCCACCCCTGGGCCATGTCCGTTAAACTGTGTTATTCTGAGAGGACTTGACCTCTAACCCCTACTAATGTAGATCTGAAAGCGATTGACCCCTGACCCCTACTATCAGTCACTACTGTAGATCTGAGAGGATTTACCTCTAACCCCTACTATCAGTCACTACTGTAGATCTGACAGGATTGACCCCTAACCCCTACTATCAGTCACTACTGACAAAGTAGAGTCGCAATTCAATGGCTTAGACACAAGAGGTATGTGACACTCAATCACGGACTACCAAAAAAAAATCCAGCCCCGTCGAGAACCACAATGTCTTGCTCCCAGACAAACTAAACAACTTCTTTGCTCGCTTTGAGGACAATACAGTGCCACCGACACAGCCCGCTATCAAAACCTGCGGCCTCTCCTTCACCGCAGCAAACGTGAGTAAAACATTTAATAAACGTGTTAACACTCGCTATGCTGCCAGCCCAGACGGCATCCCTAGCCGCGTCCTCAAAGCATGCGCAGACCGACTGGCTGGTGTGTTTACGGACATATTCAATCAATCCTTATCCCAGTCTGCTGTTCCCACATGCTTCAAGAGTGCCACCATTGTTCCTGTTCCCTAGATAACTAAGGTACTCCAATTTGCTTACCGCCCCAATAGGTCCACAGACGACGCAATCGCAATCACACTGCACACTGCCCTAACCTATCTGGACAAGAGGAATATCTATGTAAGAATGTGGTCATCGACTACAGCTCATCATTTATCACTATAGTACCCTGGGTCTCGAACCCGCCATGTGCAACTGGGTCCTGGACTTTCTGACTGGCCGTCCGCAGGTGGTGATGGTAGGAAACAACATCTCCACCCCGCTGATCCTCAACACTGGGGTCCCACAAGGGTGCGTTCTCAGCCCTCTCTTGTACACCCATGACTGCATGGCCATGCACGCCTCCAACTCAATCATCAAGTTTGCAGATGACACTACAGTGTTAGGCTTGATTACCAACAATGATGAGACAGCCTACAGGGAGGAGGTGATGGCACTCGGAGTGTGATGTTAGGAAAATAACCTCACACTCAATGTCAACAAAACAAAGGAGATGATTGTGGACTTCAGGAAACAGCAGAGGGAGCACCCCCCTATCCACATCGACAGGACAGTAGTGGAGAAGGTAGAAAGTTTTAAGTTCCTCGACGTACACATCACGGACAAACTGAAATGGTCCACCCACACAGACAGCATGCCGAAGAAGGCGCAACAGCACCTCTTCAACCTCAGGAGGCTGAAGAAATTCGGCTTGTCACCAAAAACACTCACAAACTTTTACAGATCCACAATCGAAAGCATCCTGTCGGGCTGTATCACCGCCTGGTATGGCAACTGCTCTGCCCACAACCGTAAGGCTCTCCAGAGGGCAAACTACCTGCCCTCCTGGACAACTACACCACCCGATGTCACATGAAGGCCAAAAAGATCATCAAGGACAACAACCACTCGAGCCACTGCCTGTTCACCCCGCTATCATCTAGAAGGCGAGGTCAGTACAGGTGCATCAAAGCAGGGACCAAGAGACTGAAAAACAGCTTCTATTTCAAGGCCATCAGACTGTTAAATAGCCACCACTAACATTGAGTGGCTGCTGCCAACATACTGACTCTAATCTCTAGCCACTTTAATAATAAAAATTGGATGTAAAAAATGTATCACTAGTCACTTGAAACGATGTCACTTTATATAATGTTTACATACCCTACATTACTCATCTCATATGTATTTACTGTACTCATCTACTGCATCTTGCCTTCGGCCATCCATTTATTTTTATGTACATATTCTTATTCATTCCTTTACACTGTGTGTTTAATGTAGTTGTTGTGAAATTGCTAGATTACATGTTAGATATTACTGCACGGTCAGAACTAGAAGCACAAGCATTTCGCTACACTCAGATTAACATCTGCTAACAATGTGTATGTGACAAATAAAATTTGATTTGACCCCGGCCAAATGAAGGCCTACCGTCGGAACTCCCAATCGCGGCCGGATGTAATGCAGCCTTGTTTGGAACCAGGTAGTAGTGTAGTGACGCCTCTTGATGCAGTGACTTATACTGCTGCCCCACTCAGGAGCCATCTACTTCTGAATGGCTTGGTGGAAATGTAGCCATATTCAAATCTAGCCCCTACCTACTAACCCCTATTCTCTAGCCCCTACTCTCTAGCCCCTACTCTCTAGTCCCTACTCTCTACTCCTTACTCTCTAGCCCCTACTCTCGATACCCTACTATCTAGCCCCTACTCTCTTCTCCCTACTCTCTAGACCCTACAATCTAGCGCCCACTCTCGAGCCCCTACTCTTTAGCCCCTACTCTCTAGCCCCTACTCTCTAGCTAATACTATCTAGCCCCTACTCTCTACTCCCTACTCCCTAGCCCCTACTCTCTAGCTAATACTATCTAGCCCCTACTCTCTAGGCCCTACTCTCTAGCCCCTACTCTCTAGCTAATATTATCTAGCCCCTACTCTCTACTCCATACTCCCTAGCCCCTACTCTCTAGCCCCTACTCTCTACCTAATCCTATCTAGCCCCTATTCTCTAGCTAATGCTCTCTACTCCCTACTCTCTAGCTAATACTATCTAGCCCATACTATCTAGCTAATACAATCTAGCCCCTACTATTTAGCTAATAATATCTAGCCCCTACTCTCTAGCTAATAATATATAGCCCCTACTCTCTAGATAATACTATCTAGCCCCTACCCTCAAGCCCCTACTCTCTTCTCCCTACTCTCTAGCCCATACTCTCTAGCCCCTACTCTCAAGCCCCTACTATCTAGCCCCAACTCTCTTCTTCCTACTCTCTAGTCCCTACTCTCTACTCCTTCCTGTCTAGCCCCTACTCTCTAGACCCTACCCCCTAGCTAATACCATCTAGCCCCTACTCTCTACTCCCTACTCCCTATCCCCTACTCTCTAGCCCATACTCTCTAGCCCATACTCTCTAGCCCCTACCATCTAGCGAATACTATCTAGCCCCTACTATCTGGATAATACTATCTAGCCCCTACTCTCTAGCCCCTACTCTCTTCTCCCTACTCTCTAGACCCTACTATCTAGCCCATACTCTCTAGCCACAACTCTCTATCACCTACTCTCAAGCCCCTACTATCGAGCCCATACTCTCTAGCCCCTAATCTCTAGCCCCAACTCTCTAGTCCCCACTCTCTACTCCTTACTCTCTAGCCCCTACTCTCTAGCCCATACTCTCTAGCCCCTACTCTCTAGCCCTATCCAGCCCCTACTCTCTACTCCCTACTCCCTAGCCCCTACTCTCTAGCTCCTACTCTCTAGCCCCTACACTCTATCCCCTACTCTCTAGCTAATACTATCTAGCCCCTCTTCACTTGCTAATACTCTCTACTCCCTACTCTCTAGCTAATACTATCTAGCCCCTACTATCTAGCTAATACTATCTAGCCCCTACTCTCTAACCCCTACTCACTAGCCCCTACTCTCTAGCTAATACTATCTAGCCCCTACTTTCTAGCCCCTATCCTCTAGCCCCTACTATCTAGCTAATACTATCTAGCCCCTACTCTCTAGCCCATGGGTGTCAAACTCTGGCCCGTGGGCCAAATTTGGCCCGCGGGGTAATTATATTTGGCCCGCGAGACAATACCAAATTACTACTAGAGCTGGCCCGCCGGTATTATACAGCGCATTCACCACTAATACTACGAATCCCATAATGCTCTGCTGTTTTCGCGCGCCAATCAGGACAGGACCCAGAAACGCTCTCTCCTCTGTGACAGTAGTCATAGCAACATAGACGCTACAACTGTCAGCGAGCTAACCCTTCCCAAAAATGGCGAAAAGAAAGGCAGAAAACAGGAGCTTTCTGGACAAGTGGGAGGCAGAATATCTGTTTACATATGTAAAAGACAAACCTGTTTGTCTTGTTTGTGGAGTCAACGTGGCTGTAAGTAAGGAGTACAACATTAGACGACACTATGAAACGAAACACCATGACAAATACAAGGACCTGGACATGACTCAAAGGAGCCAGAAAGTAGAGGAGATGAAAAGAAGTTTGGTTTCACAACAGAATATGTTTAAAAAAGCCACATCACAAAGCGAGGCTGCTGTAAAGGCTAGTTATATAGTGGCAGCAGAGATCGCAAAATCAGCCCGGCCCTTTAATGAGGGAGAGTTCATGAAAAAGTGCATGATGAAGGTTTGTGACCTCGTATGCCCAGAGAAAAAACAAGCATTTTCAAACGTGAGCCTGGGCAGGAACACAGTAGCTGATCGCACATGTGATCTTGCCACCAATCTGTATGACCAGCTGATGGAAAAGGGAAAAGATTTTGTTGCGTTCTCCTCGCTGTGGATGAGAGCTGCGACGCATCTGATACTGCTCAGCTGTCAGTCTTCATCCGTGGAGTGGACTCAAATCTGTGTGTTACGGAGGAGCTATTAGGATTCAAATCAATGCATGGCACAACCACAGGAAAGGAAATCTTTGAGGAGGTTTCCAAATGTGTAACTGAAATAAAGCTGCCGTGGGATAAACTCGTTGGATTAACGACAGATGGTGCGCCAGCGATGTGCGGTAAAAAGAGTGGACTGGTGGGCATGGTTCGGGAGAAGATGCGGGAAGAGAACTGTGCAGGTGAGCTAACTGTTTACCACTGCATCATACATCAGGAAGCACTGTGTGCCAAAGCCCTAAAGATGGAACATGTTATGACCACAGTAACACAGGTAGTTAACTTTATAAGAGCCAAAGGTCTAAATCACCGCCAGTTTAAATCTTTTCTGGAGGAGTGTGGTTCGAATACGCAGACGTGCCGTATCACACAGAGGTGAGATGGCTAAGCAGAGGAAAAGTACTGAACAGATGTTTCGAGCTGCGTGAGGCAATATGTCAATTCCTGGAAACCAAAGGGAAGGATACAGCAGAGCTCCGGGAGCAAAAGTTCCTGTGTGAGCTGGCCTTTCTCTGTGACATCTCGAGCCATCTCGATGCGCTGAACCTGCAGCTTCAGGGGCGGGGGCGCATCATCACAGACATGTACGCTGCAGTGAGGGCCTTCAAAACTAAACTGTGCCTGTGGGAGAATCAGATGCTGCAAGGAAACCCTTGCCATTTTCCCTGCTGCCAATCCATAAAAGCGCAGATCTCTACCGCCGTGTTCCCATGCGCACAGTTTGCTGAAAAACTCAGTGTTCTCGCCGCTGAGTTTAGCCGGCGATTTGCCGACTTCGATGCCCAGAAATGCAAGTTTGAACTGCTTAGTAATCCCTTCGCAGTTGATGTGGAAAATGCACCAACCAACATCCAAATGGAGCTGATTGAACTCCAGTGCAACGACACGCTGAAGTCAAAGTATGATGCTGTGGGCGCCGCACAGTTTCCACGGTTCATCCCTGACACAATGCCTCAGCTCCGCACCCAAGCTGCTCAGATGCTCTCCATGTTCGGCAGCACTTATCTATGCGAGCAACTTTTCTCCTCGATGAAGATGACCAAAACAACTCACAGGAGACGTCTGACTGATGAACATCTTCGCTCGATACTGAGGATTTCTTCAGCTCAGAGCTTGAGCCCAGACATTGATGAACTAGCATCCAAGAAGAGATGCCAGGTATCTGGCTTGGGCACACAGATTAGACCAGTGTGCAATAATTAACGTTTTCTTTATGCACTTTTTCTTGCTACAAGGCATGGGCTTGAATGGTTGATTGATTTATTATCATTTTATTTGTAAAATTATTAGCCAGTGGAAAAAGTTTATTTTGGTATTTAAATCAGAAGGCTGCAAATAGAAAAGAGGCATACAATTTTTATTTAAATTTTATTTATTTAATAAATTAATGCCATTGATGTGTTTTTTCATTTGAAATTCGATTTTGCATGTCTCCACTATTAAATTATATATTGTATGGTAATAAGCGATGCTTGTTCCATATTCAATGTTAAAGCAAAACTTGTTTGGGTCCATATTAAAAGGTTAATTTGTTCAATGTTGGCCCGTGACTTTGTTCAGGTTTTACATTTTGGCCCACTGGGTATTTGAGTTTGACACCCCTGCTCTAGCTAATACTCTCAAGCCCCTACTCTCCAGCTCCTACTCCCTAATCTCTACTATCTAGCTAATACTATCTAGCCCCTACTCTCTAGCTAATACTATCTAGCCCCTACTATCTAGCTAATACTATCTAGCCCCTACTCTCTAGCTAATACTATCTAGCCCCTACTCTCTACTCTCTACTATCTAGCTAATACTATCTAGCCCCTACTCTCTAGCTAATACTATCTAGCCCCTACTATCTAGCTAATACTATCTAGCCCCTACTCTCTAGCTAATACTATCTAGACCCTACTCTCTAGCTAATACTCTCAAGCCCCTACTCTCTAGCTCTTACTCCCTGCTCTCTAGCCCCTACTCTCTTCTCTCTACTATATAGTCCCTACTATTTAGCCCCTACTCTCTAGCCCCAACTCTCTACTCCTTACTCTCTAGCCTCTACTCTCTAGGCCCTACTCTCTAGCTAATACTATCTAGCCCCTACTCTCTAGGCCCTACTCTCTAGTCCCCACTCTCTACTCCTTGCTCTCTAGACCCTACTCTCTAGCCCCTACTCTCTAGCCCCTACTCCCTAGCTAATACTATCTAGCCCCTACTCTCTACTCACTACTACCTAGCCCCTACTATCTAGCCCCTACTCTCTAGCTAATCCTCTCTAGCCCATACTTTCTTGCCCCTACTCTCTAGCCCCTACTATCTAGCCCATACTCTCTAGCCCCTACTCTCTAGCCCCAACTCTCTAGTCCCCACTCTCTACTTCTTGCTCTCTAGACCCTACTCTCTAGACCCTACTCTCTAGCCCATACTCTCTAGCCCCTACCCTCTAGCCCATACTCTCTAGCTAATACTATCCAGCCCCTACTCTCTAGCCCCTACTCTCTACTCCCTACTCCCTAGCCCCTACTCTCTAGCTCCTACTCTCTCGACCCTACACTCTACCCCCTACTCTCTAGCTAATACTATCTAGCCCCTACTCTCTACTCACTACTCTCTAGCCCCTACTTTCTAGCCCCTACTCTCTAGCCCCTACTATCTAGCTAATACTATCTAGCCCCTACTCTCTAGCTAATACTATCTAGCCCCTATTCTCTAGCTAATACTCTCTACTCCCTACTCTCTAGCTAATACTATCTAGCCCCTACTATCTAGCTAATACTATCTAGCCCCTACTATCTAGCCCCTACTCTCTTCTTCCTACTCTCGAGTCCCTACTCTCTACTTCTTCCTCTCTAGCCCCTACTCTCTAGCCCACACTCTCTAGCCCATACTCTCTAGCCCCTACTGTCTAGCTAATACTATCTAGCCCCTACTATCTAGATAATACTATCTAGCCCCTACTCTCTAGCCCCTACTCTCTTCTCCCTACTCTCTAGCCCATACTCTCTAGCCACAACTCTCTATCCCCTACTCTCAAGCCCCTACTATCTAGCCCCTACTCTCTTCTTCCTACTATCTAGCCCATACCCTCTAGCGCCTACTCTTTAGCCCCAACTCTCTAGTCCCCACTCTCTACTCCTTACTCTCTAACCCCTACTCTCTTTACCCATTACTCTCTAGCCCCTACTCCCTAGCTAATACCATCTAGCCCCTACTCTCTACTCCCTACTCTCTAGCCCCTACTCTCTAGCCCATACTCTCTAGCTAATACTATCCAGCCCCTACTCTCTACTCCCTACTCCCTAGCCCCTACTCTCTAGCTCCTACTCTCTAGCCCCTACACTCTATCCCCTACTCTCTAGCTAATACTATCTAGCCCCTACTCTCTACTCACTACTCCCTAGCCCCTATTATCTAGCCCCTACTCTCTAGCTAATCCTCTCTAGCCCCTACAATCTAGCCCCTACTCTCTAGCCCCAACTCTCTAGTCCCCACTCTCTACTCCTTACGCTGGACATACAAAGGTCAGAGGGATATACAAAGGAGGGGGTCAGCCAAATGACCAACTGATGGATTATAGACATGACTCACATATTCTTAGGACATGGAGATGCTGAAGGAATGACAGGGGAGACACATAGTCTGCTGATCCAAGATAAAGCTAAATGCAGGGACAAAGCAAGCCTAGAAAATAGAGGAATGTATAGTATTTTTAGTATAGCACATATAGTATTAGCTGAGCACACTAAAAACAGAGGAGACACATAGTCTGCTGACCCTGGATGACACACATACATACAAAGGAACACATGGAGTTAATTACAGGGTCAAAGCATAGGCCATAGGATAGAGGGACGTATATTATCTTAGGTCAAAGAGAGGGTCTTGTCATCATTATAATCTGACGGAAAGCAGATATGGGCGTTATTGGGCTGAACAAGCAGGATGCACGGAGTGGGATGGACTGAGGTTGTATGTGTATAAAATCAGAGTGGGTGCTCTGAAAAAGTGTGTGTTCCGCGGACCACTCCGGCTTGCGATACTTCTTTTATTAAAAGCCTATGGATTTCACAAAGTTCTTGATTGCGTCATATTTGAACCGATTTTCCACTACACTATCTAGCTAATACTATCTAGCCCCTACTCTCTAGCTAATACTATCTAGCCCCTACTATCTAGCTAATACTATCTAGCCCCTACTCTCTAGCTAATACTATCTAGACCCTACTCTCTAGCTAATACTCTCAAGCCCCTACTCTCTAGCTCTTACTCCCTGCTCTCTAGCCCCTACTCTTCTCTCTACTCTCTAGCCCCTACTGTCTAGCTAATACTATCTAGCCCCTATCTAGCCCCTATTGTCTAGCTAATACTCTCTACTCCCTACTCTCTAGCTAATACTATCTAGCCCCTACTATCTAGCTAATACTATCTTGCCCCTACTATCTAGCCCCTACTCTCTTCTTCCTACTCTCTAGTCCCTACTCTCTAGCCCACACTCTCTAGCCCATACTCTCTAGCCCCTACTCTCTAGCCCTTACTCTCTACTCCCTACTCCCTAGCCCCTACTCTCTAGCCCACACTCTCTAGCCCAATACTCTCTAGCCCCTACTGTCTAGCTAATACTATCTAGCCCCTACTATCTAGATAATACTATATAGCCCCTACTCTCTATCCCCTACTCTCTACTCTCTAGCCCCTACTCTCTTACCCCTACTCTCTAGTCCTAAAGAATAGCCCCTACTCTCTACTCTCTAGTCCCTACTCTCTAGCCCTTGCTCTCTAGTCCCTACTCTCTAGTATACTCCCCAACCCCTACTCTCTGTCCCCTACTCTCTAGTCCCTACTCCCCTGGACCCCTACTCTCTATCCCCTACACTCTAGACCCTATGGAGTCCCCAACCCCTACTCTCTAGCCCTCTCTTTAGTCCCTACTCTCTATCCCTAATCTCTAGTCCTACTCTCTATCCCTTACTCTCTAGTCCCTACTCTCTAGTCCCTACTCTCCCCTACTCTCTAGTCCCTACTCTCTATCCTCTACTCTCTAGTCCCAACTCTCTATCCCCTACTCTCCAACCCCTACTCTCTATCCCTGGTCTCGAGTCCCTACTCTCTAGCCCCTACTCTCTATTCTCTAGCCCTACTCTCTAGTCCCAACTCTCTATCCCCTACTCTCCAACCCCTACTCTCTATCCCCTGGTCTCTAGTCCCTACTCTCTAGCCCCTACTCTCTATTCTCTAGCCCTACTCTCTAGTCCCTACTCTCTAGTCCCTACTCTCCATCCCCTACTCTTTAGTCCCTACTCTCTACTCTCTATCCCCTACTCTCTTGTCCCAACTCTCTATCCCCTACTCTCTCTCTAGTCCCTACTCTCTAGTCCTTACTCTCCAGTCCCTAGTCTCTAGTCCCTACTCCCCAACCCCTAATCTCTAGTCCCTACTCTCTCAACCCCTACTCTGTTTCCCCTACTCTCTAGTCCCTACTCTCCAGTCCCTACTCCCCAACCCCTACTCTCTATCCCCTACTCTCTAGTCCCTGCTCTCTAGTCCCTACTCCCCTAACCCCTAATCTCTAGTCCCTACTCTCTAGCCCCTACTCTCTTCCCTACTCTCTACTCTCTAGTCCCTACTCTCTAGCCCCTGCTCTCTGGCCCATACTCTCTAGTCCCTCTCCAGCCCCTACTCTGTTTCCCTACTCTCTAGTCCCTACTTTCTAGTCCTTGCTCTCTAGTCCCTACTCTCTATACCCTGCTCCCCTGACCCCTACTCTCTGTCCCCTACTCTCTAGTCCCTACTCCCCAACCCCTACTCTCTATCCCCTACTCTCTAGTCCCTACTCTCTATCCCCTACTCTCTGCTCTCTAGCCCCTACTCTCTTACCCCCTACTCTCTAGTCCCTACTCCCCAACCCCTACTCTCTATCCCTACACTCTAGACCCTACTCCCCAACCCCTACTCTCTAGCCCTACTCTTTAGTCCCTACTCTCTATCCCTAATCTCTAGTCCCTACTCTCTATCCCTACTCTCTAGTCCCTACTCTCTAGTCCCTACTCTCCCCTACTCTCTCTGGTCCCTACTCTCTATCCTCTGCTCTCTGTCCCAACTCTCTATCCCCTACTCTCCAGTCCCTACTCTCTATCCCTGGTCTCAGTCCCTACTCTCTAGCCCCTACTCTCTATTCTCTAGCCCTACTCTCTAGTCCCTTCTCTCTAGTCCCTACTGTCCAGTCCCTACTCTCTATCCCCTACTCTCCAGTCCCTACTCTCTATCCCCTGGTCTCTAGTCCCTACTCTCTGGCCCCTACTCTCTATTCTCTAGCCCTACTCTCTAGTCCCTACTCTCTAGTCCCTACTCTCCATCCCCTACTCTTTAGTCCCTACTCTCTACTCTCTAGTCCCCTACTCTCTAGCCCCTGCTCTCTAGCCCATACTCTCTAGTCTCTCCAGCCCCTACTCTGTTTCCCCTACTCTCTAGTCCCTACTTTCTAGTCCTTGCTCTCTAGTCCCTACTCTCTATACCCTACTCCCCAACCCCTACTCTCTGTCCCCTACTCTCTAGTCCCTACTCCCCAACCCTACTCTCTCCCCCTACTCTCTAGTCCCTACTCTCTATCCCCCTACTCTCTACTCTCTCTGCCCCTACTCTCTTGCCCCTACTCTCTGGTCCCTACTCCCCAACCCCTACTCTCTATCCCCTACACTCTAGACCCTACTCCCCAACCCCTACTCTCTAGCCCTACTCTTTAGTCCCTACTCTCTATCCCCTAATCTCTAGTCCCTACTCTCTATCCCTTACTCTCTAGTCCCTACTCTCTAGTCCCTACTCTCCCCTACTCTCTAGTCCCTACTCTCTATCCTCTACTCTCTAGTCCCAACTCTCTATCCCCTACTCTCCAACCCCTACTCTCTATCCCCTGGTCTCGAGTCCCTACTCTCTAGCCCCTACTCTCTATTCTCTAGCCCTACTCTCTAGTCCCTTCTCTCTAGTCCCTACTGTCCAACCCCTACTCTCTATCCCCTACTCTCCAACCCCTACTCTCTATCCCCTGGTCTCTAGTCCCTACTCTCTAGCCCCTACTCTCTATTCTCTAGCCCTACTCTCTAGTCCCTACTCTCTAGTCCCTACTCTCCATCCCCTACTCTTTAGTCCCTACTCTCTACTCTCTATCCCCTACTCTCTTGTCCCAACTCTCTATCCCCTACTCTCTCTCTAGTCCCTACTCTCTAGTCCTTACTCTCCAGTCCCTAGTCTCTAGTCCCTACTCCCCAACCCCTAATCTCTAGTCCCTACTCTCTCAACCCCTACTCTGTTTCCCCTACTCTCTAGTCCCTACTCTCCAGTCCCTACTCCCCAACCCCTACTCTCTATCCCCTACTCTCTAGTCCCTACTCTCTAGTCCCTACTCCCCAACCCCTAATCTCTAGTCCCTACTCTCTAGCCCCTACTCTCTAACCCCTACTCTCTACTCTCTAGTCCCTACTCTCTAGCCCCTGCTCTCTAGCCCATACTCTCTACTCTCCAACCCCTACTCTGTTTCCCCTACTCTCTAGTCCCTACTTTCTAGTCCCTACTCTCCATCCCCTACTCTCTAGTCCCTACTCTCTACTCTCTATCCCCTACTCTCTAGTCCCAACTCTCTATCCCGTACTCTCTAGTCACTACTCTCTATCCCCTACTCTCTAGTCTCTACTCTCTAGTCCATATGCTCTAGTCCCTACTCTCTAGTCCCTACTCTCTAGTCCCTACTCTCTAGCCCCTACTCTGTAGTCCCTACTCTCTATCCCCTACTCTCTAGTCCCTACTCTCTATCCCCTACTCTCTACTCTCTAGCCCCTACTCTCTTACCCCTACTCTCTAGTCCCTACTCCCCAACCCCTACTCTCTATCCCCTACACTCTAGACCCTACTCCCCAACCTCTACTCTCTAGCCCTACTCTCTGGTCCCTACTCTCTATCCCTACTCTCTAGTCCTACTCTCTATCCCCTACTCTCTAGTCCCTACTCTCTAGTCCCTACTCCCCAACCCCTACTCTCCAGTCCCTACTCCCCAACCCTACTCTCTATCCCCTACTCTCTAGTCCCTACTCTCTAGTCCCTACTCTCCAGTCCCCACTCCCCAACCCCTACTCTCTATCCCTACTCCCTGGTCCCTGCTCTCTATCCCCTACCCTAGTCCCTACTCTCTAGCCCTAACCACCCTACTCTCTACTCTCTGGTCCCTACTCTCTAGCCCTTGCTCTCTAGTCCCTACTCTCTATACCCTACTCCCCAACCCCTACTCTCTGTCCCCTACTCTCTAGTCCCTACTCCCCAACCCCTACTCTCTATCCCTACACTCTAGACCCTACTCCCCAACCCCTACTCTCTGGCCCTACTCTTTTGGTCCCTACTCTCTATCCCTAATCTCTAGTCCTACTCTCTATCCCTTACTCTCTAGTCCCTACTCTCTAGTCCCTACTCTCCCCTACTCTCTAGTCCTACTCTCTATCCTCTACTCTCTAGTCCCAACTCTCTATCCCCTACTCTCCAGCCCCTACTCTCTATCCCTGGTCTCGAGTCCCTACTCTCTGGCCCCTACTCTCTATTCTCTGGCCCTACTCTCTAGTCCTTCTCTCTAGTCCCTACTGTCCAGCCCCTACTCTCTATCCCCTACTCTCCAGCCCCTACTCTCTATCCCTGGTCTCTAGTCCCTACTCTCTGGCCCCTACTCTCTATTCTCTAGCCCTACTCTCTAGTCCCTACTCTCTAGTCCCTACTCTCCATCCCCTACTCTTTAGTCCCTACTCTCTACTCTCTATCCCCTACTCTCTTGTCCCAACTCTCTATCCCTACTCTCTCTCTAGTCCCTACTCTCTAGTCCTTACTCTCCAGTCCTAGTCTCTAGTCCCTACTCCCCAACCCCTAATCTCTAGTCCCTACTCTCTCAGCCCCTACTCTGTTTCCCCTACTCTCTAGTCCCTACTCTCCAGTCCCTACTCCCCAACCCCTACTCTCTATCCCCTACTCTCTAGTCCTGCTCTCTAGTCCCTACTCCCCAACCCCTAATCTCTAGTCCCTACTCTCTGGCCCCTACTCTCTAACCCCTACTCTCTACTCTCTAGTCCCTACTCTCTGGCCCCTGCTCTCTGGCCCATACTCTCTGCTCTCCAGCCCTACTCTGTTTCCCCTACTCTCTAGTCCCTACTTTCTAGTCCCTACTCTCCATCCCCTACTCTCTAGTCCCTACTCTCTACTCTCTATCCCTACTCTCTAGTCCCAACTCTCTATCCCATACTCTCTAGTCACTACTCTCTATCCCCTACTCTCTAGTCTCTACTCTCTAGTCCATATGCTCTAGTCCCTACTCTCTAGTCCCTACTCTCTAGCCCCTACTCTCTGGCCCCTACTCTGTAGTCCCTACTCTCTATCCACTACTCTCTAGTCCTACTCTCTATCCCTAATCTCTACTCTCTAGCCCCTCTCTCTTACCCCTACTCTCTAGTCCCTACTCCCCAACCCTACTCTCTATCTCCTACACTCTAGACCCTACTCCCCAACCTCTACTCTCTAGCCCTACTCTCTGGTCCCTACTCTCTATCCTCTCTGGTCCTACTCTCTATCCCTACTCTCTAGTCCCTACTCTCTAGTCCCTACTCCCCAACCCCTACTCTCAGTCCCTACTCCCCAACCCCTACTCTCTATCCCCTACTCTCTAGTCCCTACTCTCTAGTCCCTACTCTCCAGTCCTACTCCCCAACCCCTACTCTCCAGTCCCTACTCCCCAACCCCTACTCTCTATCCCCTACTCTCTAGTCCCTACTCTCTAGCCCCTACTCTCTCTAACCCCTACTCTCTACTCTCTAGTCCTGCTCTCTATCCCTTGCTCTCTGGTCCCTACTCTCTATGCCCTGCTCCCCCAACCCCTACTCTCTGTCCCTACTCTCTAGTCCCTACTCCCCAACCCCTACTCTCTGTCCCCTACACTCTGGACCCTACTCCCAACCCCTGCTCTCTGGCCCTACTCTCTGGTCCTACTCTCTATCCCTAATCTCTAGTCCTACTCTCTATCCCTTACTCTCTAGTCCCTACTCTCTAGTCCCTACTCTCCCCTACTCTCTAGTCCTACTCTCTATCCTCTGCTCTCTAGTCCCAACTCTCTATCCCTACTCTCCAACCCCTACTCTCTATCCCTGGTCTCTAGTCCCTGCTCTCTGGCCCCTACTCTCTATTCTCTGGCCCTCTCTCTAGTCCCTTCTCTCTAGTCCCTACTCTCCATCCCCTACTCTTTAGTCCCTACTCTCTACTACTCTCTATCCCCTACTCTCTTGTCCCTAACTCTCTATCCCTACTCTCTCTAGTCCCTACTCTCTAGTCCTTACTCTCCAGTCCTAGTCTCTAGTCCCTACTCTCCCCAACCCCTAATCTCTAGTCCCTACTCTCTCAACCCCTACTCTGTTTCCCTACTCTCTAGTCCCTACTCTCTAGTCCCTACTCCCCAACCCCTACTCTCTATCCCCTACTCTCTAGTCCTGCTCTCTAGTCCATACTCTCCAGTCCCTACTCCCCAACCCTAATCTCTAGTACCTACTCTCTAGCCCCTACTCTCTAGTCCCCTACTCTCTCCAAGTCCCTACTCTCTGGCCCCTGCTCTCTAGCCCTACTCTCTACTCCCAACCCCTACTCTGTTTCCCTACTCTCTAGTCCCTACTTTCTAGTCCCTACTCTCCATCCCTACTCTCTAGTCCCTACTCTCTGCTCTCTATCCCTACTCTCTAGTCCCTACTCTCTATCCCCTACTCTCTAGTCCTACTCTCTATCCCCTACTCTCTAGTCCCTACTCTCTAGTCCCTACTCTCCCTACTCTCTAGTCCCTACTCTCTATCCTCTACTCTCTAGTCCCACTCTCTATCCCCTACTCTCCAACCCCTACTCTCTATCCCTGGTCTCTAGTCCCTACTCTCTAGCCCCTACTCTCTATTCTCTATCCCTACTCTCTAGTCCCTACTCTCTAGTCCCTACTCTCCATCCCCTACTCTTTAGTCCTATCTCTACTCTCTATCCCTACTCTCTTGTCCCAACTCTCTATCCAACCCTCTCTCTAGTCCCTACTCTCTAGTCCTTACTCCAGTCCCCTAGTCTCTAGTCCTATTTCCCCAACCCCTAATCTCTAGTCCCTACTCTCTCAGCCCCTCTCTGTTTCCCCTACTCTCTAGTCCCTACTCTCTAGTCCCTACTCCCAACCCCTACTCTCTATCCCCTACTCTCTAGTCCCTACTCTCTAGTCCCTACTCTCTAGTCCCTGCTCCCCCCCTAATCTCTAGTCCCTACTCTCTAGCCCCTGCTCTCTAACTCCTCTCTCTCTAGTCCCTACTCTCTGGCCCCTGCTCTCTAGCCCATACTCTCTACTCTCAACCCCTACTCTGTTTCCTGGTCTCTGTCCTACTTTCTAGTCCTACTCTCCATCCCCTACTCTCTAGTCCTACTCTCTACCTCTCTATCCCCTACTCTCTAGTCCCAACTCTCTATCCCCTACTCTCTAGTCCCTACTCTCTATCCCTACTCTCTAGTCTCTCTACTCTCTAGTCCATATGCTCTAGTCCCTACTCTCTAGTCCTTACTCTCCAACCCCTACTCTCTATTCCCTACTCTCTAGTCCCTACTCTCTGAGTCCTTTACTCTCTAGTCCCTACCCTCTCAACCCCTGCTCTGTTGCCCCTATTTTTTCTCTCTAGTCCCTACTCTCCAGTCCCTACTCCCCAACCCCTACTCTCTATCCCCCTACTCTCTAGTCCCTACTCTCTAGTCCCTACTCCCCAACCCATAAACTCTAGTCCCTATTCTCTGGCCCCTACTCTCTAACCCTACTCTCTCTACTCTCTAGTCCCTACTCTCTGGCCCTTGCTCTCTGGTCCCTACTCTCTCCCCCTGCTCTCTAACCCCTACTCTCTCTACTCTCTAGTCCCTACTCTCTGGCCCTTGCTCTCTAGTCCCTACTCTCTATTCCCTACTCTCTACCCCTACTCTTTGTCCCCTACTCTCTAGTCCCTACTCCCCAACCCCTACTCTCTGTCCCTACTCTCTAGTCCCTACTCTCTGGCCCCTACTCTCTGCCCTACTCTGTAGTCCCTACTCTCTATCCCTACTCTCTAGTCCCTACTCTCTATCCCCTACTCTCTAGTCTCTAGCCCCTCTCTCTCCCTACTCTCTAGTCCTACTCTCTGTCCCTACTCTCCCAGCCCCTACTCTCTATCCCTACACTCTAGACCCTACTCCCCAGCCCTAGCTCTGGCCTACTCTCTAGTCCCTACTCTATCCCCTACTCTCTAGTCCTACTCTCTATCCCCTACTCTCTAGTCCCTACTCTCTAGTCCTACTCTCTAGTCCCTACTCTCTAGCCCCTACTCTCTATCCCCTACTCTCTAGTCCCTACTCTCTACCCTCTACTCTCTAGTCCCAACTCTCTATCCCCTACTCTCAGCCCTACTCTCTATCCCTGGTCTCTAGTCCCTACTCTCTAGCCCCTACTCTCTCCCTTCTCTAGCCCTACTCTCTAGTCCTTTCTCTCTAGTCCCTACTCTCAAGCCCCTACTCTCTAGTCCTTACTCTCCAGCCCCTACTCTCTATCCCCTACTCTCTAGTCCCTACTCTCTAGTCCCTACTCTCCAACCCCTACTCTGTTTCCCTACTCTCTAGTCCCTACTTTCTAGTCCCTACTCTCTATCCCCTACTCTCTAGTCCCTACTCTCTGCTCTCTATCCCCTCTACTCTCTAGTCCCACTCTCTATCCCTACTCTCTAGTCCCTACTCTCTATCCCCTACTCTCTAGTCTCTACTCTCTAGTCCATATGCTCTAGTCCCTACTCTCTAGTCCCTACTCTCCAACCCCTACTCTCTATTCCCTCTACTCTCTAGTCCCTACTCTCTAGTCCTTACTCTATAGTCCCTACCCTCCAACCCCTACTCTCTAGTTGCCCCTACTCTCTAGTCCCTACTCTCCAGTCCCTACTCTCCAGTCCCCTACTCTCTATCCCCTACTCTCTAGTCCCTACTCTCTCTAGTCCCTACTCTAACCCATAATCTGTAGTCCCTACTCTCTAGCCCCTACTCTCTAGTCCCTACTCTCTATTCTCTAGTCCCTACTCTCTAGTCCTTGCTCTCTAGTCCTACTCTCCAACCCCTACTCTAACCCTACTCTCTACTCTCTAGTCCCTACTCTCTAGTCCCTGGCCCCTGCTCTCTAGTCCCTACTCTCTATTCCCTACTCCCCAACCCCTACTCTCTATCCCCTACTCTCTAGTCCCTACTCCCTAACCCCTACTCTCTAGCCCTACTCTCTAGTCCTGCTCTCTAGCCCCTGCTCTCTGGTCCTACTCTGTAGTCCTACTCTCTATCCCCTACTCTCTAGTCCCTACTCTCTATCCCTACTCTCTACTCTCTGGTCCTACTCTCTTCCCTACTCTCTAGTCCCTACTCTCTAGTCCCTACTCTCCAAAACCCTACTCTGTTTCCCTCTCTAGTCCCTACTCTTTCTAGTCCCTACTCTCTATCCCTACTCTCTGGTCCCTAATCTCTCTAGTCCTACTCCCCAGCCCCTACTCTCTATCCCTACACTCTAGTCCCACTCTCTATCCCAGCCCTATCTCTCTAGCCCTGCTCTCTGGTCCCTACTCTCTATCCCTACTCTCTAGTCCCTACTCCCCTATCCCTGCTCTCTAGTCCCAAGACTCTCTATCCCTGCTCTCTAGTCCTTCCTTACTCTCTCTCTAGTCCCTGCTCTCTAGTCCCTACTCTCCAGCCCCTCTCTCTATCCCTACTCTCTAGTCCTACTCTCTACCCTCTACTCTCTAGTCCCAACTCTCTATCCCTACTCTCTAGCCCCTACTCTCTATCCCCTGGTCTCTGGTCCCTACTCTCTAGCCCTACTCTCTATTCTCTAGCCCTACTCTCTAGTCCCTTCTCTCTAGTCCCTACTCTCTAACCCCTACTCTCTAGTCCTTGCTCTCCAACCCCTACTCTCTATCCCTACTCTCTAGTCCCTACTCTCTGGTCCCTACTCTCCTAGCCCTACTCTGTTTCCCTACTCTCTAGTCCCTACTTTCTAGTCCCTACCCTCTATCCCCTACTCTCTAGTCCCTACTCTCTAGTCCCTATCTCCCCACTACTCTCTAGTCCCTACTCTCTATCCCTACTCTCTAGTCCCTACTCTCTATCCTCTACTCTCTAGTCCTACTCTCTAGTCCCTATCTCTAACCCTACTCTCTAGTCCCTACTCTCCAACCCCTACTCTCTATTCCCTACTCTCTAGTCCCTACTCTCTAGTCCCTACTCCCCCCAGTCCATAATCTGTAGTCCCTATTCTCTGGCCCCTACTCTCTAACCCATACTCCAACTCTCTAGTCCCTCTCTCTGCCCTACTCTCTAGTCCCTACTCTCCAGCCCCTACTCTCTAACCCCTCTCTCTACTCTCTAGTCCCTACTCTCTAGCCCTTGCTCTCTAGTCCCTACTCTCTATTCCCTACTCCCCAGCCCCTACTCTCTGTCCCCTGCTCTCTAGTCCCTACTCTCTAACCCTACTCTCTAGTCCCCTGCTCTCTATCCCTATCTCTGGTCCCTGCTCTCTGGTCCCTATCTGTCCTACTACTCTATCCCTATCTCTAGTCCCTACTCTCATCCCTACTGCTCTCTAGCCCCTACTTTCTTGCCCCTGCTCTCTAGTCCTACTCTCTAGTCCCTGCTCTCTAGCCCCTACTCTCTATCCCCTACACTCTAGACCCTACTTCTAACCCCCTACTCTCTGGTCCCACTCTCTATCCCTACTCTCTATCCCTACTCTCTAGTCCCTACTCTCTATCCCCTACTCTCTAGTCCCTACTTTCTCTAGTCCTACTCTCTAGTCCCTATCTCCAATCCCCTACTCTCTATCCCTTCTCTCTAGTCCCTACTCTCTACTGCTCTCTAGTCCCAACTCTCTATCCCTACTCTCTTGTCCCTACTCTCTATCCCTGGTCTCTAGTCCCTACTCTCTAGCCCCTACTCTATTTTCTAGACCTACTCTCTAGTCCTTCTCTCTAGTCCCTACTCTCAACCCCTACTCTCTAGTCCTTACTCTCCAGCCCCTACTCTCTGGCCCTACTCTCTCTCTCTGCTCTCTAGTCCCTTTACTCTCCAGTCCCTACTCTGTTCCCCTACTTCTAGTCCTGCTTTCTAGTCCCACTTCTATCCCTATCTCTAGTCCCTACTCTACTCTCTATCCCCTACTCTCTAGTCCCCTTGCTCTATCCCTACTTCTAGTCCTACTCTCTATCCCCTACTCTCTAGTCTCTACTCTAGTCCATATGCTCTAGTCCCTACTCTCTGGTCCCTACTCTCCAGCCCCTACTCTCTATTCCTACTCTCTAGTCCCTACTCTCTAGTCCTTACTCTATAGTCCCTACCCTCCAACCCCTACTCTGTTGCCCCTACTCTCTAGTCCCTACTCTCTAGTCCCTACTCCCCAACCCCTACTCTCTATACCCTACTCTCTAGTCCCTACTCTCTAGTCCCTACTCCCCAGCCCTATCTCTAGTCCCTATTCTCTATCTCTGCTCTCTGTCCCATACTCTCTACTCTCTGGTCCTACTCTCTAGCCCTTGCTCTCTAGTCCCTACTCTCAACCCCTACTCTCTAACCCCTACTCTCTACTCTCTGGCCCCTACTCTCTAGCCCCTACTCTCTAGTCCCTACTCTCTAGTCCCTGCTCTCCCCAGTCCCTACTCTCTATCCCTGCACTCTAGACCCTACTCTATCCCAGCCCCTAGCTCCTGGCCTCTAGTCTGGTCCTACTCTCTATCCCTACTCTCTAGTCCCTACTTTCTATCCCTACTCTCTAGTCCCTACTCTCTAGTCCCTACTCTCTAGTCCCTACTCTCCAACCCCTACTCTCTAACCTACTCTCTAGTCCCTACTCTCTACCCCTACTCTCTAGTCCCACTCTCTAGTCCCTACTCTCCAGCCCTACTCTCTATCCCTGGTCTCTAGTCCCTACTCCCCAACCCCTACTCTCTAGCCCTGGTCCCCTACTCTCTGGCCCCTATCTGACTCTCTGTAGTCCCTGGTCCCTACTCTCTAGTCCCTACTCTCTATCCCTACTCTCTGCTCTCTAGTCCCTACTCTCTTCCCCTGCTCTCTGGTCCTGCTCTCTAGTCCCTGCTCCCCAGCCCCTACTCTCTATCCCCTACACTCTAGACCCTACTCCCCAACCCCTACTCTCTAGCCCTACTCTCTGGTCCTACTCTCTATCCCTACTCTCTAGTCCCTACTCTCTATCCCCTACTCTCTAGTCCCTACTCTCTAGTCCCTACTCTCTAGTCCCTACTCTCTAGTCCCTACTCTCTTTCCCTACTCTCTAGTCCCTACTCTCTAGTCCCTCTCTCTATCCCTACTCTCTAGTCCTACTCTCTAGTCCTCTATCCCTACTCTCTGTCCCCTGCTCTCTATCCCCTACTCTCTAGTCCCTACTCTCTATCCCTACTCTCTGGTCTCTACTCTCTAGTCCATATCTCTAGTCCCTACTCTCCAGTCCCTACTCTCCCAGTCCTACTCTCTATCCCTACTCTCTGGTCCTACTCTCTAGCCATAATCTGTAGTCCCTATTCTCTAGTCCCTACTCTCTAACCCATCTCTATCCACTCTCTAGTCCCTACTCTCTGGCCCTTGCTCTCTAGTCCTACTCTCCAGCCCCCTACTCTCTAACCCCTACTCTCTGCTCTCTAGTCCCTGCTCTCTGGCCCTTGCTCTCTAGTCCCTACTCTCTATTCCCCTACTCCCCCAACCCCTACTCTCTGTCCCATGCTCTCTAGTCCCTACTCCCCAACCCCTACTCTCTAGCCCCTACTCTCTAGTCCCTACTCTCTAGCCCCTCTCTAGTCCCTACTCTCTAGTCCCTACTCTCTAGTCCCTATTCTCTCTGGTCCCTACTCTCTATCCCTACTCTCTGCTCTCTGGCCCTACTCTCTCTTTTCTACCCCTACTCTCTAGTCCCTGCTCTCTATTCCCTACTCCCCAGCCCCTACTCTCTGTCCCATACTCTCTAGTCCCTACTCTCCAGTCCCCTACTCTCTAGCCCCTACTCTCTAGTCCCTACTCTCTAGCCCCTACTCTCTAGCCCTACTCTCTGTCCCTACTCTCTATCCCTGCTCTCTGGTCCCTACTCTCTATCCCTACTCTCTAGTCCCTACTCTCTAGTCCCTACTCTCCAACCCCTACTCTCTATCCCCTACTCTCTAGTCCCTACTCTCTACCCTCTACTCTCTAGTCCCAACTCTCTATCCCCTACTCTCCAACCCCTACTCTCTATCCCCTGGTCTCTAGTCCCTACTCTCTAGCCCCTACTCTCTAGTCCCTACTCTCTAGCCCCTACTCTCTAGCCCCTACTCTGTAGTCCCTACTCTCTATCCCCTACTCTCTAGTCCCTACTCTCTATCCCCTACTCTCTACTCTCTAGCCCCTACTCTCTTACCCCTACTCTCTAGTCCCTACTCTCTAGTCCCTACTCCCCAACCCCTACTCTCTATCCCCTACACTCTAGACCCTACTCCCCAACCCCTACTCTCTAGCCCTACTCTCTAGTCCCTACTCTCTATCCCCTACTCTCTAGTCCCTACTCTCTATCCCCTACTCTCTAGTCCCTACTCTCTATCCCCTACTCTCCAACCCCTACTCTCTATCCCTGGTCTCTAGTCCCTACTCTCTAGCCCCTACTCTCTATTCTCTGGCCCTACTCTCTAGTCCCTTCTCTCTAGTCCCTACTCTCCAACCCCTACTCTGTAGTCCTTACTCTCCAACCCCTACTCTCTATCCCCTACTCTCTAGTCCCTACTCTCTAGTCCCTACTCTCTACTCTCTAGCCCCTACTCTCTTACCCCTACTCTGTAGTCCCTACTCTCTAGTCCCTACTCCCCAACCCCTACTCTCTATCCCCTACACTCTAGACCCTACTCCCCAACCCCTACTCTCTGGCCCTACTCTCTGGTCCTACTCTCTATCCCCTACTCTCTAGTCCTACTCTCTATCCCCTACTCTCTAGTCCCTACTCTCTAGTCCCTACTCTCTAGTCCTACTCTCCAGCCCCTACTCTCTATCCCTACTCTCTAGTCCCTACTCTCTACCCTCTACTCTCTAGTCCCAACTCTCTATCCCCTACTCTCCAGCCCCTACTCTCTATCCCTGGTCTCTAGTCCCTACTCTCTAGCCCCTACTCTCTTTCTCTAGCCCTACTCTCTAGTCCCTTCTCTCTAGTCCCTACTCTCCAACCCCTACTCTCTAGTCCTTACTCTCCAGCCCCTACTCTCTATCCCTACTCTCTAGTCCTACTCTCTAGTCCCTACTCTCCAACCCCTACTCTGTTTCCCCTACTCTCTAGTCCTACTTTCTGGTCCTACTCTCCATCCCCTACTCTCTAGTCCCTACTCTCTACTCTCTATCCCTACTCTCTAGTCCCAACTCTCTATCCCCTACTCTCTAGTCCTACTCTCTATCCCCTACTCTCTAGTCTCTACTCTCTAGTCCATATGCTCTAGTCCCTACTCTCTGGTCCCTACTCTCCAACCCCTACTCTCTATTCCCTACTCTCTAGTCCCTACTCTCTAGTCCTTACTCTATAGTCCCTACCCTCCAACCCCTACTCTGTTGCCCCTACTCTCTAGTCCTACTCTCCAGTCCCTACTCCCCAACCCCTACTCTCTATCCCTACTCTCTAGTCCCTACTCTCTAGTCCCTACTCCCCAACCCATAATCTGTAGTCCCTATTCTCTAGCCTACTCTCTAACCCATACTCTCTACTCTCTAGTCCCTACTCTCTAGCCCTTGCTCTCTGGTCCTATTCTCCAGCCCCTACTCTCTCTCTAGCCCTACTCTCTACTCTCTGGTCCCTACTCTCTAGCCCTTGCTCTCTAGTCCCTACTCTCTATTCCCTACTCCCCAGCCCCTACTCTCTGTCCCATACTCTCTAGTCCCTACTCCCCAACCCCTACTCTCTAGCCCCTCTCTCTGGTCCCTGCTCTCTGGCCCCTCTCTCTGGCCCCTGCTCTGTAGTCCTACTCTCTATCCCCTACTCTCTAGTCTCTACTCTCTAGTCCATATGCTCTAGTCCCTACTCTCTGGTCCCTACTCTCCAACCCCTACTCTCTATTCCCTACTCTCTAGTCCCTACTCTCTAGTCCTTACTCTATAGTCCCTACCCTCCAACCCCTACTCTGTTGCCCCTACTCTCTAGTCCCTACTCTCTAGTCCCTACTCCCCAACCCCTACTCTCTATCCCTACTCTCTAGTCCCTACTCTCTAGTCCCTACTCCCCAACCCATAATCTGTAGTCCCTATTCTCTAGCCCTACTCTCTAACCCATACTCTCTGCTCTCTAGTCCTTACTCTATAGTCCCTACCCTCCAGCCCCTACTCTGTTGTCCCTCTCTCTAGTCCTACTCTCTGCTCTCTGGCCCCTACTCTCTTGCCCCTACTCTCTAGTCCCTACTCTCTAGTCCCTACTCCCCAACCCCTACTCTCTATCCCCTACACTCTAGACCCTACTCCCCAACCCCTACTCTCTAGCCCTACTCTCTAGTCCCTACTCTCTATCCCCTACTCTCTAGTCCCTACTCTCTATCCCCTACTCTCTAGTCCCTACTCTCTAGTCCCTACTCTCTAGTCCCTACTCTCCAACCCCTACTCTCTATCCCCTACTCTCTAGTCCCTACTCTCTACCCTCTACTCTCTAGTCCCAACTCTCTATCCCCTACTCTCCAACCCCTACTCTCTATCCCCTGGTCTCTAGTCCCTACTCTCTAGCCCCTACTCTCTATTCTCTAGCCCTACTCTCTAGTCCTTCTCTCTAGTCCCTACTCTCCAACCCCTACTCTCTAGTCCTTACTCTCCAACCCCTACTCTCTATCCCCTACTCTCTAGTCCCTACTCTCTAGTCCCTACTCTCCAACCCCTACTCTGTTTCCCCTACTCTCTAGTCCCTACTTTCTAGTCCCTACTCTCTATCCCCTACTCTCTAGTCCCTACTCTCTACTCTCTATCCCCTACTCTCTAGTCCCAACTCTCTATCCCCTACTCTCTAGTCCCTACTCTCTATCCCCTACTCTCTAGTCTCTACTCTCTAGTCCATATGCTCTAGTCCCTACTCTCTAGTCCCTACTCTCCAACCCCTACTCTCTATTCCCTACTCTCTAGTCCCTACTCTCTAGTCCTTACTCTATAGTCCCTACCCTCCAACCCCTACTCTGTTGCCCCTACTCTCTAGTCCCTACTCTCCAGTCCCTACTCCCCAACCCCTACTCTCTATCCCCTACTCTCTAGTCCCTACTCTCTAGTCCCTACTCCCCAACCCATAATCTGTAGTCCCTATTCTCTAGCAACTACTCTCTAACCCATACTCTCTACTCTCTAGTCCCTACTCTCTAGCCCTTGCTCTCTAGTCCCTACTCTCCAACCCCTACTCTCTAACCCCTACTCTCTACTCTCTAGCCCCTACTCTCTTACCCCTACTCTCTAGTCCCTACTCTCTAGTCCCTACTCCCCAACCCCTACTCTCTGTCCCATACTCTCTAGTCCCTACTCCCCAACCCCTACTCTCTAGCCCCTACTCTCTAGTCCCTACTCTCTAGCCCCTACTCTCTAGCCCCTACTCTGTAGTCCCTACTCTCTATCCCCTACTCTCTAGTCTCTACTCTCTAATCCATATGCTCTAGTCCCTACTCTCTAGTCCCTACTCTCCAACCCCTACTCTCTATTCCCTACTCTCTAGTCCCTACTCTCTAGTCCTTACTCTATAGTCCCTACCCTCCAACCCCTACTCTGTTGCCCCTACTCTCTAGTCCCTACTCTCCAGTCCCTACTCCCCAACCCCTACTCTCTATCCCCTACTCTCTAGTCCCTACTCTCTAGTCCCTACTCCCCAACCCATAATCTGTAGTCCCTATTCTCTAGCAACTACTCTCTAACCCATACTCTCTACTCTCTAGTCCTTACTCTATAGTCCCTACCCTCCAACCCCTACTCTGTTGCCCCTACTCTCTAGTCCCTACTCTCCAGACCCTACTCCCCAACCCCTACTCTCTATCCCCTACTCTCTAGTCCCTACTCTCTAGTCCCTACTCCCCAACCCATAATCTGTAGTCCCTATTCTCTAGCAACTACTCTCTAACCCATACTCTCTACTCTCTAGTCCCTACTCTCTAGCCCTTGCTCTCTAGTCCCTACTCTCCAACCCCTACTCTCTAACCCCTACTCTCTACTCTCTAGTCCCTACTCTCTAGCCCTTGCTCTCTAGTCCCTACTCTCTATTCCCTACTCCCCAACCCCTACTCTCTGTCCCATACTCTCTAGTCCCTACTCCCCAACCCCTACTCTCTAGCCCCTACTCTCTAGTCCCTACTCTCTAGCCCCTACTCTCTAGCCCCTACTCTGTAGTCCCTACTCTCTATCCCCTACTCTCTAGTCCCTACTCTCTATCCCCTACTCTCTACTCTCTGGCCCTACTCTCTTAGCCCCTGCTCTCTAGTCCCTACTCTCTAGTCCCTACTCTCCAAGCCCCTACTCTCTATCCCCTACACTCTAGTCCCTACTCTCCAAGCCCCTACTCTCTAGTCCCTACTCTCTAGTCCCTACTCTCTATCCCTACTCTCTGGTCCTACTCTCTATCCCTACTCTCTAGTCCTACTCTCTAGTCCCTACTCTCTAGTCCCTACTCTCTATCCCCTACTCTCTAGTCTCTCTAGCCCTTCTCTTGCCCCTACTCTCTAGTCCCTACTCTCTAGTCCCTACTCTCCAGCCCCTACTCTCTATCCTACACTCTAGACCCTACTCTCTAGCCCCTACTCTCTCCCTGGTCTCTCTAGTCCCTACTCTCTGCCCCTATCTCTAGTCCCTACTCTCTGGCCCCTACTCTCTAACCCCTACTCTCTATTCCCTACTCTCTAGTCCCTACTCTCTAGTCCTTACTCTATAGTCCCTACCCTCCAACCCCTACTCTGTTGCCCCTACTCTCTAGTCCCTACTCTCCAGTCCCTACTCCCCAACCCCTACTCTCTATCCCCTACTCTCTAGTCCCTACTCTCTAGTCCCTACTCCCCAACCCATAATCTGTAGTCCCTATTCTCTAGCAACTACTCTCTAACCCATACTCTCTACTCTCTAGTCCCTACTCTCTAGCCCTTGCTCTCTAGTCCCTACTCTCCAACCCCTACTCTCTAACCCCTACTCTCTACTCTCTAGTCCCTACTCTCTAGCCCTTGCTCTCTAGTCCCTACTCTCTATTCCCTACTCCCCAACCCCTACTCTCTGTCCCCTACTCTCTAGTCCCTACTCCCCAACCCCTACTCTCTAGCCCCTACTCTCTAGTCCCTACTCTCTGTCCCCTACTCTCTAGCCCCTCTCTCTGTAGTCCCTACTCTCTATCCCCTACTCTCTAGTCTCTACTCTCTAGTCCATATGCTCTAGTCCTACTCTCTAGTCCCTACTCTCCAGCCCCTACTCTCTATTCCCTACTCTCTAGTCCCTACTCTCTAGTCCTTACTCTATAGTCCCTACCCTCCAACCCTACTCTGTTGCCCCTACTCTCTAGTCCCTACTCTCCAGTCCCTACTCCCCAACCCCTACTCTCTATCCCCTACTCTCTAGTCCCTACTCTCTAGTCCCTACTCCCCAACCCATAATCTGTAGTCCCTATTCTCTAGTCCTACTCTCTAACCCATACTCTCTACTCTCTAGTCCTTACTCTATAGTCCCTACCCTCCAGCCCCTACTCTGTTGCCCCTACTCTCTAGTCCCTACTCTCTGCTCTCTGGCCCCTACTCTCTTGCCCCTACTCTCTAGTCCTACTCTCTAGTCCCTACTCCCCAACCCCTACTCTCTATCCCTACACTCTAGACCCTACTCCCCAACCCTGCTCTCTGGCCCTACTCTCTAGTCCCTACTCTCTATCCCCTACTCTCTGGTCCTACTCTCTATCCCCTACTCTCTAGTCCCTACTCTCTAGTCCCTACTCTCTAGTCCCTACTCTCCAACCCCTACTCTCTATCCCCTACTCTCTAGTCCCTACTCTCTACCCTCTACTCTCTAGTCCCAACTCTCTATCCCCTACTCTCCAACCCCTACTCTCTATCCCCTGGTCTCTAGTCCCTACTCTCTAGCCCCTACTCTCTATTCTCTAGCCCTACTCTCTAGTCCCTTCTCTCTAGTCCCTACTCTCCAACCCCTACTCTCTAGTCCTTACTCTCCAACCCCTACTCTCTATCCCCTACTCTCTAGTCCCTACTCTCTAGTCCCTACTCTCCAACCCCTACTCTGTTTCCCCTACTCTCTAGTCCCTACTTTCTAGTCCCTACTCTCTATCCCCTACTCTCTAGTCCCTACTCTCTACTCTCTATCCCTACTCTCTAGTCCCAACTCTCTATCCCCTACTCTCTAGTCCCTACTCTCTATCCCTACTCTCTAGTCTCTACTCTCTAGTCCATATGCTCTAGTCCCTACTCTCTAGTCCCTACTCTCCAGCCCCTACTCTCTATTCCCTACTCTCTAGTCCCTACTCTCTAGTCCTTACTCTATAGTCCCTACCCTCCAACCCCTACTATGTTGCCCCTACTCTCTAGTCCCTACTCTCCAGTCCCTACTCCCCAACCCCTACTCTCTATCCCTACTCTCTAGTCCCTACTCTCTAGTCCCTACTCCCCAGCCCATAATCTGTAGTCCCTATTCTCTGCCCCTGCTCTCTAACCCATACTCTCTGCTCTCTGGTCCTACTCTCTAGTCCCTACCCTCCAGTCCCCTACTCTGTTGCCCCCTCCTCTAGTCCCTACTCTCCAGACCCTACTCTCCCAGCCCCTCTCTCTCTCTCCCCTGCTCTCTAGTCCCTACTCTCTAGTCCCTACTCCCCAGTCCCTACTCTCTAGTCCCTACTCTCTAGCCCTACTCTCTAGCCCATGCTCTCTGGTCCTCTCTAGTCCCTACTCTCTACTCTCTCTCCCTAGTCCCCTCTCTCTGGTTCCACTCTCTATCCCCTACTCTCTAGTCCCTACTCTCTAGTCCCTACTCTCTAGTCCCTACTCTCCAACCCCTACTCTCTATCCCTACTCTCTAGTCCCTACTCTCTACCCTCTGCTCTCTAGTCCCAACTCTCTATCCCCTACTCTCCAGCCCTACTCTCTATCCCTGGTCTCTAGTCCCTACTCTCTATCCCCTACCCCTATTCTCTAGCCCTACTCTCTAGTCCCTTCTCTCTAGTCCCTACTCTCTAACCCCTACTCTCTAGTCCCCTTACTCTCCAACCCCTACTCTCTATCCCCTACTCTCTAGTCCCTACTCTCTAGTCCTACTCTCCAACCCCTACTCTCTTCCCCTACTCTCTAGTCCCTACTCTCTAGTCCCTACTCTCCAGCCCCTACTCTGTAGTCCCTACTCTCTATCCCCTACTCTCTAGTCCTACTCTCTAGTCCATATCTCTAGTCCCTGCTCTCTAGTCCCTACTCTCTCCCTACTCTCTATTCCCTACTCTCTAGTCCCTACTCTCTAGTCCTACTCTATAGTCCCTACCCTCCAGCCCCTCTCTGTTGCCCCTACTCTCTAGTCCCTACTCTCCAGTCCCTACTCCCCAACCCCTCTCTCTATCCCTACTCTCTAGTCCCTACTCTCTAGTCCCTGCTCCCCAGCCCATAATCTCTCCCTATTCTCCCTACTCTCTAGTCTCTACTCTCTAGTCCTTACTCTCTAGTCCCTACCCTCTAGTCCCTACTCTGTTGCCCCTACTCTCTAGTCCTACTCTCCAGTCCCTACTCCCCAACCCCTACTCTCTATCCCTACTCTCTAGTCCCTACTCTCTGGTCCCTACTCCCCAACCCATAATCTGTAGTCCCTATTCTCTAGCCTACTCTCTAACCCATACTCTCTACTCTCTAGTCCCTACTCTCTAGCCCTTGCTCTCTAGTCCCTACTCTCCAGCCCCTGCTCTCTAACCCCTGCTCTCTGCTCTCTAGTCCCTGCTCTCTGGCCCTTGCTCTCTGTCCCTACTCTCTATTCCCTACTCCCCAGCCCCTCTCTCTGTCCCATACTCTCTGTCCCTACTCCCCAGCCCCTGCTCTCTAGCCCCTACTCTCTAGTCCCTGCTCTCTGGCCCCTGCTCTCTGGCCCCTACTCTGTAGTCCCTACTCTCTATCCCTACTCTCTGGTCCCTACTCTCTATCCCCTACTCTCTGCTCTCTGGCCCTCTCTTGCCCTACTCTCTGGTCCCTACTCTCTGGTCCCTACTCTCCCAACCCTACTCTCTATCCCTACACTCTGGACCCTCTCCCCAGTCCCTGCTCTCTAGGCCCTACTCTCTGGTCCCTACTCTCTATCCCCTATCTCTGGTCCTACTCTCTATCCCCTACTCTCTAGTCCTACTCTCTAGTCCTACTCTCTAGTCCCTACTCTCCAGCCCCTACTCTCTATCCCCTACTCTCTAGTCCCTACTCTCTACCCTCTGCTCTCTAGTCCCAACTCTCTATCCCCTACTCTCCAGCCCCTACTCTCTATCCCTGGTCTCTAGTCCCTACTCTCTAGCCCCTACTCTCTGGTCCCTGCTCTCTGGCCCCTACTCTCTGGCCCCTATCCTCTGGTCCCTACTCTCTATCCCTACTCTCTAGTCCCTACTCTCTAGTCCCTACTCTCTATCCTAGCCCTCTCTCTCTTCCCCTACTCTCTGGTCCTACTCTCTGGTCCCTGCTCCCCAGCCCCTACTCTCTATCCCTACTCTGGACCCTGCTCCCCAGCCCCTGCTCTCTGGCCCTGCTCTCTGGTCCCTACTCTCTATCCCCTACTCTCTAGTCCTACTCTCTATCCCCCTGCTCTCTAGTCCTACTCTCTAGTCCCTACTCTCTAGTCCCTACTCTCCAGCCCCTACTCTCTATCCCCTACTCTCTAGTCCCTACTCTCTACCCTCTGCTCTCTAGTCCCAACTCTCTATCCCCTACTCTCCAGCCCCTACTCTCTATCCCTGGTCTCTGGTCCCTACTCTCTGCCCCTACTCTCTATTCTCTGGCCCTACTCTCTAGTCCCTTCTCTCTAGTCCCTACTCTCCAGCCCCTACTCTCTAGTCCTTACTCTCCAACCCCTACTCTCTATCCCCTACTCTCTAGTCCCTACTCTCTAGTCCCTACTCTCCAACCCCTACTCTGTTTCCCCTACTCTCTAGTCCCTACTTTCTACTCTCTACTCTCTATCCCCTACTCTCTAGTCCCTACTCTCTAACCCATACTCTCTACTCTCTAGTCCCTACTCTCTAGCCCTTGCTCTCTAGTCCCTACTCCCCAACCCCTACTCTCTAACCCCTACTCTCTATCCCTACTCTCTAGCCCCTACTCTCTAGTCCCTACTCTCTATTCCCTGCTCCCCAGCCCCTACTCTCTGTCCCTACTCTCTGGTCCCTACTCTCTGGTCCCCCTCTCTCTCTAGGCCCCTGCTCTCTAGTCCCTACTCTCTAGTCCCTGCTCTCTGCCCCTACTCTCTAGTCCTACTCTCTATCCCTACTCTCTAGTCCCTCTCTCTCTACCCTCTCTCTCTCTCCCTCTCCCCTGCTCTCTAGTCCCTACTCTCTGGTCCTACTCCCCAGCCCCTACTCTCTATCCCCTACACTCTAGACCCTGCTCCCCAACCCCTGCTCTCTGGCCCTACTCTCTGGTCCTACTCTCTATCCCTACTCTCTAGTCCCTACTCTCTATCCCCTACTCTCTAGTCCCTACTCTCTAGTCCCTACTCTCTAGTCCCTACTCTCCAACCCCTACTCTCTATCCCCTACTCTCTAGTCCCTACTCTCTACCCTCTACTCTCTAGTCCCAACTCTCTATCCCCTACTCTCCAACCCCTACTCTCTATCCCCTGGTCTCTAGTCCCTACTCTCTAGCCCCTACTCTCTATTCTCTAGCCCTACTCTCTAGTCCCTTCTCTCTAGTCCCTACTCTCCAGCCCCTACTACTCTCTAGTCCTTACTCTCCAGCCCCTACTCTCTATCCCCTACTCTCTGGTCCCTACTCTCTAGTCCCTACTCTCCAGCCCTACTCTGTTTCCCCTACTCTCTAGTCCCTACTTTCTGGTCCCTACTCTCCATCCCCTACTCTCTAGTCCCTACTCTCTACTCTCTATCCCCTACTCTCTGGTCCCAACTCTCTATCCCCTACTCTCTAGTCCCTACTCTCTATCCCTACTCTCTAGTCTCTACTCTCTAGTCCATATGCTCTCTAGTCCCTACTCTCTAGTCCCTACTCTCCAACCCCTACTCTCTATTCCCTACTCTCTAGTCCCTACTCTCTAGTCCTTACTCTATAGTCCCTACCTCCAACCCCTACTCTGTTGCCCTACTCTCTAGTCCCTACTCTCCAGTCCCTACTCCCCAACCCCTACTCTCTATCCCCTACTCTCTAGTCCCTACTCTCTAGTCCCTACTCCCCAACCCATAATCTGTAGTCCCTATTCTCTAGCCCCTACTCTCTAACCCATACTCTCTGCTCTCTGGTCCCTACTCTCTAGCCCTTGCTCTCTGGTCCCTGCTCTCTGCCCCTACTCTCTAACCCCTACTCTCTGCTCTCTGGTCCTACTCTCTAGTCCTTGCTCTCTAGTCCCTACTCTCTATTCCCTACTCCCCAACCCCTACTCTCTGTCCCCTACTCTCTAGTCCCTATCTCTAACCCCTCTCTCTGGCCCTACTCTCTGTCCCTACTCTCTAGCCCTACTCTCTATCCCCTACTCTCTAGTCCTACTCTCTAGCCCTCTACTCTCTAGTCCCACTCTCTGTCCCTACTCTCTGTCCCCTACTCTCTATCCCTGCTCTCTAGTCCCTACTCTCTGGCCCCTACTCTCTAACCCCTACTCTCTACTCTCTAGTCCCTACTCTCTAGCCCTTGCTCTCTAGTCCCTACTCTCTATTCCCTACTCCCCAACCCTACTCTCTGTCCCTACTCTCTAGTCCCTACTCTCCAACCCCTACTCTCTAGTCCCTACTCTCTATCCCCTACTCTCTGGTCCCTACTCTCTAGTCCCTACTCTCTAGTCCCTACTCTCCAACCCCTACTCTCTATCCCTGGTCTCTAGTCCCTACTCTCTAGCCCCACTCTCTAGTCCCTACTCTCTGGCCCCTACTCTCTAGGCCCCTACTCTCTAGTCCCTACTCTCTATCCCTCTCTCTGGTCCCCCTACTCTCTATCCCTCTCTCTGCTCTCTGGCCCTCTCTTGCCCCTACTCTCTGGTCCCTACTCTCTAGTCCTACTCCCCAACCCCTACTCTCTATCCCTACACTCTAGACCCTACTCCCCAACCCCTACTCTCTAGCCCTACTCTCTAGTCCCTACTCTCTATCCCCTACTCTCTAGTCCTACTCTCTATCCCCTACTCTCTAGTCCCTACTCTCTAGTCCCTACTCTCTAGTCCCTACTCTCCAGCCCCTACTCTCTATCCCTACTCTCTGGTCCCTACTCTCTACCCTCTGCTCTCTAGTCCCAACTCTCTATCCCCTACTCTCCAGCCCCTACTCTCTATCCCTGGTCTCTAGTCCCTACTCTCTAGCCCCTACTCTCTATTCTCTGGCCCTACTCTCTAGTCCCTTCTCTCTAGTCCCTACTCTCCAACCCCTACTCTCTAGTCCTTACTCTCAACCCCTACTCTCTATCCCTACTCTCTAGTCCCTACTCTCTAGTCCCTACTCTCCAGCCCCTACTCTGTTTCCCCTACTCTCTAGTCCCTACTCTAGTCCCTACTCTCTGGTCCCCTACTCTCTAGTCCCTACTCTCTACTCTCTATCCCCTACTCTCTAGTCCCAGCTCTCTATCCCTCTCTCTAGTCCCTACTCTCTGTCCTACTCTCTACTCTCTGGCCCTACTCTCTAGTCCCTACTCTCTAGTCCCTACTCTCTAGTCCCTACTCCCTAGTCCTACTCTATCCCTACTCTCTAGTCCCAACTCTCTATCCCCTACTCTCTAGTCCCTACTCTCTATCCCCTACTCTCTAGTCTCTACTCTCTGGTCCATATGCTCTAGTCCCTACTCTCTGGTCCCTACTCTCCAGCCCCCTACTCTCTATTCCCTACTCTCTAGTCCCTACTCTCTAGTCCTTACTCTATAGTCCCTACCCTCCAGCCCCTACTCTGTTGCCCCCTCTCTCTAGTCCCTACTCTCCAGTCCCTACTCCCCAACCCCTACTCTCTATCCCTACTCTCTAGTCCCTACTCTCTAGTCCCTACTCCCCAACCCATAATCTGTAGTCCCTATTCTCTGGCCCCTGCTCTCTAACCCATACTCTCTACTCTCTGGTCCCTACTCTCTAGCCCTTGCTCTCTGGTCCCTACTCTCCAACCCCTGCTCTCTAACCCCTACTCTCTGCTCTCTAGTCCCTACTCTCTAGCCCTTGCTCTCTAGTCCCTACTCTCTATTCCCTACTCCCCAGCCCCTACTCTCTGTCCCCTACTCTCTAGTCCTACTCCCCAACCCTGCTCTCTGGCCCCTACTCTCTAGTCCCTACTCTCTAGCCCCTACTCTCTATCCCTACTCTCTAGTCCCTACTCTCTATCCCTCTGCTCTCTGTCCCAACTCTCTCTATCCCCTACTCTCCAGCCCCTACTCTCTATCCCTGGTCTCTAGTCCCTACTCTCCAACCCCTACTCTCTAGCCCCTACTCTCTGCTCTCTAGTCCTCTCTCTCTAGCCCTACTCTCTGGTCCCTACTCTCTATTCCCTGCTCTCTGGCCCCTACTCTCTGTCCCCTCTCTCTGGTCCCTACTCTCCCAACCCCTACTCTCTAGTCCCTACTCTCTATCCCTACTCTCTAGTCCCTACTCTCTAGTCCCTACTCTCTAGTCCCTACTCTCCAGCCCCTACTCTCTATCCCTGGTCTCTAGTCCCTACTCTCTAGCCCCTCTCTAGTCCCTACTCTCTGGCCCTACTCTCTGGGCCCTACTCTCTAGTCCCTACTCTCTATCCCCTACTCTCTGGTCCCTACTCTCTATCCCCTACTCTCTACTCTCTAGCCCCTACTCTCTTACCCCTACTCTCTAGTCCCTACTCTCTAGTCCCTACTCCCCAACCCCTACTCTCTATCCCCTACACTCTAGACCCTACTCCCCAACCCCTACTCTCTAGCCCTACTCTCTAGTCCCTACTCTCTATCCCCTACTCTCTAGTCCCTACTCTCTATCCCCTACTCTCTAGTCCCTACTCTCTAGTCCCTACTCTCTAGTCCCTACTCTCCAACCCCTACTCTCTATCCCTACTCTCTAGTCCTACTCTCTACCCTCTGCTCTCTAGTCCCAACTCTCTATCCCTACTCTCCAGCCCCTACTCTCTATCCCTGGTCTCTCTCTCCCTACTCTCTAGCCCCTACTCTCTATTCTCTAGCCCTACTCTCTGGTCCCTTCTCTCTAGTCCCTACTCTCCAGCCCCTACTCTCTAGTCCTTACTCTCCAGCCCCTACTCTCTATCCCTTGCTCTCTCTCTAGTCCCTACTCTCTAGTCCCTACTCTCCAGCCCCTACTCTGTTTCCCCTACTCTCTAGTCCCTACTTTCTGGTCCCTACTCTCCATCCCCTACTCTCTGGTCCCTACTCTCTGCTCTCTATCCCCTACTCTCTGGTCCCAACTCTCTATCCCCTACTCTCTAGTCCCTACTCTCTATCCCTAATCTCTACTCTCTAGTCCCCTACTCTCTAGCCCTACTCTCTAGTCCCTACTCTCTAGTCCCTACTCCCCAGCCCCTACTCTCTATCCCTACTCTCTAGACCCTACTCTCCAGCCCCTGCTCTCTGGCCCTACTCTCTAGTCCCTACTCTCTATCCCCTACTCTCTAGTCCCCTACTCTCTAGTCCCTACTCTCTGGTCCCTACTCTCTAGTCCCTACTCTCCAACCCCTACTCTCTATCCCCTACTCTCTAGTCCCTACTCTCTATCCCTACTCTCTACTCTCTAGCCCTACTCTCTTGCCCTATTCTCTAGTCCCTACTCTCTGTCCCTACTCCCCAGCCCTACTCTCTATCCCTACTCTCTGGTCCCTGCTCCCCACCCCTGCTCTCTGGCCCTGCTCTCTGGTCCCTACTCTCTATCCCCTGCTCTCTGGTCCCTACTCTCTATCCTACTCTCTATCCCTATCTCTAGTCCCTACTCTCTAGTCCCCCTCTCTCTAGTCCCTACTCTCTGGTCCCTCTCTAGTCCCTACTCTCTATCCCTACTCTCTATCCCTACTCTCTGCTCTCTGGCCCTACTCTCTAGTCCCCCCTGCTCTCTATCCCTACTCTCTGGTCCTACTCTCTGACCCCTACTCTCTATCCCCTACACTCTAGACCCTGCTCTCTAACCCCTGCTCTCTATTCCCTACTCTCTAGTCCCTACTCTCTATCCCTACTCTCCAGCCCCTACTCTCTATCCCCTACTCTCTGTCCCTACTCTCTGCCCCTCTCTCTAGTCCCAACTCTCTATCCCTACTCTCCAACCCCTACTCTCTATCCCTGGTCTCTAGTCCCTACTCTCTGGCCCCTACTCTCTGTCTCTGGCCCTGCTCTCTGGTCCTTCTCTCTAGTCCCTACTCTCCAGCCCCTACTCTCTGGTCCTTACTCTCCAGCCCCTACTCTCTATCCCTACTCTCTAGTCCCTACTCTCTAGTCCCTACTCTCCAGCCCCTACTCTGTTTCCCCTACTCTCTAGTCCCTACTTTCTAGTCCCTACTCTCCATCCCTACTCTCTAGTCCCTACTCTCTACTCTCTATCCCCTACTCTCTAGTCCCAACTCTCTATCCCCTACTCTCTAGTCCCTACTCTCTATCCCTACTCTCTAGTCTCTGCTCTCTAGTCCATATGCTCTAGTCCCTACTCTCTAGCCCCTACTCTCTGTTCTCTGGCCCTACTCTCTAGTCCCTTCTCTCTAGTCCCTACTCTCCAGCCCCTACTCTCTAGTCCTTGCTCTCCAGCCCTACTCTCTATCCCCTACTCTCTAGTCCCTACTCTCTAGTCCCTACTCTCCAGCCCCTACTCTGTTTCCCCTACTCTCTAGTCCCTACTCTCTGGTCCCTACTCTCCATCCCCTAATCTCTAGTCCTACTCTCTACTCTCTATCCCTACTCTCTAGTCCCAACTCTCTATCCCTACTCTCTAGTCCCTACTCTCTATCCCCCTCTACTCTCTGGCCCTCTCTCTTGCCCCTACTCTCTAGTCCCTACTCTCTAGTCCCTCTCCCCAGCCCCTACTCTCTATCCCCTGCTCTCTAGACCCTGCTCTCTGGCCCTGCTCTCTGTCCCTACTCTCTGGTCCCTGCTCTCTATCCCTACTCTCTATCCCCTACTCTCTAGTCCTACTCTCTAGTCCCTACTCTCTAGTCCCTGCTCTCTGCCCTGCTCTCTATCCCCTACTCTCTGGTCCCCTCTCTCCCTACTCTCTGTCTCTATCCCTACTCTCTTACCCCTGCTCTCTAGTCCTACTCTCTGGTCCCTACTCCCCAGCCCCTACTCTCTATCCCTACTCTCTGGACCCTGCCCCAGCCCCTGCTCTCTGGCCCTGCTCTCTGGTCCCTACTCTCTATCCCCTACTCTCTAGTCCCCTACTCTCTATCCCCTACTCTCTAGTCCCTACTCTCTAGTCCCTACTCTCTAGTCCCTACTCTCCAGCCCTACTCTCTATCCCCTACTCTCTAGTCCTACTCTCTACCCCTACTCTCTAGTCCCAACTCTCTATCCCCTACTCTCCAGCCCCTACTCTCTATCCCTGGTCTCTAGTCCCTACTCTCTGGCCCCTACTCTCTATTCTCTGGCCCTGCTCTCTAGTCCTTCTCTCTAGTCCCTACTCTCCAGCCCCTGCTCTCTGGTCCCTTACTCTCCAGCCCCTACTCTCTATCCCTACTCTCTAGTCCCTACTCTCTAGTCCCTGCTCTCCCAGCCCCTACTCTGTTTCCCCTACTCTCTCTAGTCCCTACTCTCTAGTCCCTCTCTCTCCATCCCCTGCTCTCTGGTCCCTCTCTCTATCCTATCCCTGCTCTCTGGTCCCAACTCTCTATCTGCTCTCTAGTCTCTACTCTCTAGTCCATATGCTCTCTAGTCCCTACTCTCTAGTCCCTACTCTCCAACCCCTACTCTCTATTCCCTACTCTCTAGTCCCTACTCTCTAGTCCCCTACTCTCTAGTCCCTACCTCCAACCCCTCTCTGTCCCCTACTCTCTAGTCCCTACTCTCCAGTCCCTACTCTCCCCTACTCTCTATCCCCTACTCTCTGGTCCCTACTCTCTAGTCCCTACTCCCCAACCCATAATCTGTAGTCCTATTCTCTGCCCCTACTCTCTAACCCATACTCTCTACTCTCTGTCCCTACTCTCTGGCCCTTGCTCTCTAGTCCCTACTCTCCAGCCCCTGCTCTCTGCCCCTACTCTCTGCTCTCTGTCTCTACTCTCTAGTCCCTTGCTCTCTAGTCCCTACTCTCTATTCCCTACTCTCTATCCCTACTCTCTGTCCCTACTCTCTGGTCCCTACTCTCTAGTCCCTACTCTCTATCCCTACTCTCTAGTCCCTACTCTCTGCCCTCTGCTCTCTGTCCCAGCTCTCTATCCCTACTCTCTAGCCCCTACTCTCTATCCCTGGTCTCTGGTCCCTACTCTCTGGCCCTACTCTCTCTACTCTCTAGTCCCTACTCTCTAGTCCCTACTCTCTAGTCCCTACTCTCTGCCCTCTCTCTAGTCCTCTCTCTACTCTCTAGTCCCTACTCTCTAGTCCCTAATCTCTAGCCCTCTACTCTCTGGTCTCCTCTCTGCCCCTACTCTCTATTCTCTAGCCCCTACTCTCTAGTCCCTACTCTCTAGTCCCTACTCTCCAGCCCCTACTCTCTGTCCTCTCTCTAGCCCCCTGCTCTCTGGTCCCTACTCTCTAGTCCCTACTCTCTAGTCCCTACTCTCTGCCCCTACTCTGTTTCCCCTACTCTCTAGTCCCTGCTCTCTAGTCCCTAATCTCTATCCCTCTCTCTAGTCCCTACTCTCTGGTCCCTACTCTCTAGTCCCTACTCTCTAGTCCCTACTCTCTGGTCCCTGCTCTCTAGTCCCTGCTCTCTATCCCCTCTCTAGCCCCTGCTCTCTAGTCCCCTACTCTCTGGTCCCTACTCTCTAGTCCCTACTCTCTAGCCCCTACTCTCTATCCCTGCTCTCTAGTCCCTGCTCTCTAACCCCTACTCTCTAGTCCCTACTCTCTATCCCTACTCTCTAGTCCCTACTCTCTAGTCCCTACTCTCTAGTCCCTACTCTCTAGTCCCCTGCTCTCTGGTCCCTATCTCTGGTCCCCTGCTCTCTAGCCCCTGCTCTCTATCCCTGCTCTCTGCCCCTACTCTCTGCCCCTACTCTCTATCCCTGCTCTCCAGCCCCTACTCTCTATCCCTGGTCTCTAGTCCCTACTCTCTAGCCCCTACTCTCTAGTCCCCTACTCTCTGGCCCCACTCTCTGGCCCCTACTCTGTAGTCCTCTCTCTATTCCCTACTCTCTGGTCCTACTCTCTATCCCTCTCTCTGCTCTCTGGCCCTGCTCTCTTCCCCTACTCTCTGGTCCCTACTCTCTAGTCCTACTCCCCAACCCCTACTCTCTATCCCCTACACTCTAGACCCTACTCCCCAGTCCCCTACTCTCTGGCCCTACTCTCTAGTCCCTACTCTCTATCCCTACTCTCTAGTCCCTACTCTCTATCCCCTGCTCTCTGGTCCTGCTCTCTGGTCCCTACTCTCTGGTCCCTGCTCTCCAGCCCCTACTCTCTATCCCCCTACTCTCTAGTCCCTACTCTCTGCCCTCTACTCTCTGGTCCCAACTCTCTATCCCTACTCTCCAGCCCCCCCTACTCTCTATCCCTACTCTCTCTAGTCCCTACTCTCTGCCCCTCTCTGGTCCCTGCTCTCTATCCCCTACTCTCTGGTCCCTACTCTCTCCCTAGCCCCTCTCTGGTCCCTACTCTCTATCCCCTGGTCCTAGTCCCTCTCTCTATCCCCTACTCTCTAGTCCCTACTCTCCAACCCCTACTCTCTATCCCCTACTCTCTAGTCCCTACTCTCTAGCCCTACTCCCCCACTCTCTAGTCCTACTCTCTAGGTCCCCCCTACTCTCTAGCCCCTACTCTCTATCCCCTACTCTCTAGTCCCTACTCTCTAGTCCCCTACTCTCTAGTCCCTGCTCTCTGGTCCCTACTCTCTAGTCCCTACTCTCTGGCCCTACTCTCTATCCCCTACTCTCTAGTCCCCTACTCTCTAGTCCCTACTCTCTAGTCCCTACTCTCTAGTCCCTACTCTCTAGTCCTACTCTCCAGCCCTACTCTCTATCCCTACTCCCTAGTAACCCTCTACTCTCTAGTCCCAGCTCTCTAGTCCTCCCTACTCTCCAGCCCCCTACTCTCTAGTCCCTGGTCTCTAGTCCCTACTCTCTAGCCCCTACTCTCTATCCCTCTCTAGTCCTACTCTCTAGTCCCTTCTCTCTAGTCCCTACTCTCCAACCCTAATCTCTAGTCCTTATCTCTCTGCCCTCTCTCTATCTCTGGTCCCTCTCTCTAGTCCCTACTCTCTAGTCCCTACTCTCCAGCCCCTACTCTCTGTTTCCCCAACCCTCTCTAGTCCCTACTCTCTAGTCCTACTCTCCAACCCCTACTCTCTAGTCCCTACTCTCTGTCCCTACTCTCTATCCCCTACTCTCTAGTCCCTACTCTCTATCCCTACTCTCTCTCCCTGCTCTATCCCATACTCTCCTACTCTCTGGTCCCTGCTCTCTAGTCCCTGCTCTCTAGTCCCTCCTCTAGCTCTCTCCAGCCCCTACTCTCTAGTCCCTGCTCTCTCTAGTCCCTACTCTCTAGTCCCTACTCTCTAGTCCCTACTCTCTAGTCCCCTACTCTCTAGTCCCTACTCCTACTCCCTAACCCTACTCTCTGGTCCCTACTCTCTGGTCTATCTTACTCTCTAGTCCTCTACTCTGGACCCTGCTCTCTATCCCCTGCTCTCTGGTCCCTACTCTCTATCCCCTACTCTCTACTCTCTGGCCCCTGGTCTCTTGCCCCTACTCTCTAGTCCCTACTCTCTCCCTACTCCCCAACCCCTACTCTGTCCCTACTCTCTAGTCCCTACTCCCCAACCCCTACTCTCTAGCCCCTACTCTCTATCTCTAGTCCTGGCTCTCTATCCCCTACTCTCTAGTCCCTACTCTCTATCCCTACTCTCTAGTCCCTACTCTCTAGTCCCTACTCTCTAGTCCCTACTCTCCAACCCCTACTCTCTATCCCCTGCTCTCTAGTCCCTACTCTCTACCCTCTACTCTCTAGTCCCAACTCTCTGGTCCCTACTCTCAACCCCTACTCTCTATCCCTGGTCTCTCTCTAGTCCCTACTCTCTGGCCCCTACTCTCTATTCTCTAGCCCTCTCTCTAGTCCCTACTCTCTGGTCCCTACTCTCTCCATTCCCTACTCTCTAGTCCTACTCTCTAGTCCCTACTCTCTAGTCCCTCTCAACTCTCTAGTCCCTACTCTCTACCTACTCTCCAGCCCTGCTACTCTCTATCCCCTACTCTCTAGTCCCTACTCTCTAGTCCCCCCAATCTGGTCTCTACTCTCTAGTCCCTCTCTCTGTCCTCTCTCTCTGAGTCCCTACTCTCTGGTCCCTACTCTCCCATTCCCTACTCTCTATCCCCTACTCTCTGTCCTACTCTCTGGTCCCTACTCTCCCATCCCCTGCTCTCTGGTCCCTACTCTCTGGCCCCTGCTCTCTGGCCCCTACTCTCTGCTCTCTGGTCTCTCTGTCCCTGTCTCTAGCCCATACTCTCTAGCCCCTCTCTGTTTCTCCCTACTCTCTAGTCCCTACTTTCTAGTCCCTATTCTCCATCCCCTACTCTCTAGTCCCTACTCTCTACTCTCTATCCCCTACTCTCTAGTCCCAACTCTCTATCCCCTACTCTCTAGTCCTACTCTCTATCCCCTACTCTCTGTCTCTCTCTCTAGTCCTACTCTCTAGTCCCTATCTCTGGTCCCTACTCTCCAGCCCTGCTCTCCAACCCTACTCTCTATCCCTACTCTCTAGTCCCTACTCTCTAGTCCCTACTCTCTCTAGTCCCCTGCTCTCTGTCCCTACTCTCTAGTCCCTACTCTCTAGTCCCTACTCTCTAGTCCCTCTCTCTCTCTGCCCCTCTCTAACCCCTACTCTCTACTCTCTAGTCCCTACTCTCTGGCCCTGCTCTCTGGTCCCCTCTCTGGTCCTACTCTCTAGTCTCTATCCCCCTACTCTCTGGTCCCTACTCTCTAGTCCCTACTCTCTGGCCCTGCTCTCTAGTCCCTACTCTCTAGTCCCTACTCTCTGGTCCCCTACTCTCTAGTCCCTAATCTCTAACCCCTACTCTCTGGCCCCCTCTCTCTAGTCCCTACTCTCTAGTCCCTACTCTCTAGCCCCTCTCTGCTCTCTCTAGTCCCTACTCTCTAGTCCCTACTCTCTATCCCCTACTCTCTGGTCCCTGCTCTCTAACCCTACTCTCTGTCTCTGGCCCCCTGGCTCTTACCCCTACTCTCTAGTCCCTACTCTCTAGTCCCTACTCTCTAGTCCCTACTCTCTAGCCCCTACTCTCTATCCCTACTCTCTAGTCCCTACTCCCTAACTCCCCTACTCTCTAGCCCCTACTCTCTAGCCCCTACTCTCTAGTCTCTCTCTCCCCCTACTCTCTAGTCCCTACTCTCTAGTCCCTACTCTCTATCCCCTACTCTCTGGTCCTACTCTCCAGCCCTACTCTCTAGTCCCTAGTCTCTAGTCCCTACTCTCTAGTCCCCTACTCTCTAGTCCCTACTCTCCAGTCCCTACTCTCTATCCCTACTCTCTAGTCCCTACTCTCTCCCCTACTCTCTGGTCCTACTCTCTGTCCCTGCTCTCTAGTCCCTGCTCTCTGGTCCTGCTCTCTGGCCCCATCTTACTCTCTAGTCCCTGCTCTCTACCCCTACTCTCTAGTCCCTACTCTCTAGTCCCTACTCTCCAACCCCTACTCTCTAGTCCCTATCTCTAGTCCCTACTCTCTATCCCTACTCTCTAGTCCTACTCTCTGTCCCTACTCTCTAGTCCCTACTCTCTAGTCCCTACTCTCTAGTCCCCTACTCTCTAGTCCCTACTCTCTATTCCTATCCCCTACTCTCTTGTCCCAACTCTCTATCCCCCTACTCTCTAGTCCCTACTCTCTAGTCCCTACTCTCCAGTCCCTACTCTCTAGTCCCTACTCCCCAACCCCTAATCTCTAGTCCCTACTCTCTCAACCCCTACTCTGTTTCCCCTACTCTCTAGTCCCTACTCTCAGTCCCTACTCCCCAACCCCTACTCTCTATCCCCTACTCTCTAGTCCCTACTCTCTAGTCCCTACTCTCTAACCCCTCCCCCTGCTCTCTAGTCCCTGCTCTCTAACCCTACTCTCTGCTCTCTGGCCCTATCTCTGCCCTCTCTGTTTCCCTGCTCTCTGGTCCCTACTCTCTTTCCCTACTCTCTAGTCCCTACTTCTAGTCCCTATTCTCCATCCCCTACTCTCTAGTCCCTACTCTCTAGTCCCAGCTCTCTATCCCCTACTCTCTAGTCCCTACTCTCTATCCCCTACTCTCTAGTCCCTACTCTCTAGTCCCTATTCTCTAGTCCCTACTCTCTGTCCCTACTCTCCCCCTCTACTCTCTCTTCCCTGCTCTCTAGTCCCTACTCTCTGGTCCCACTCTCTAGTCCCTGCTCTCTGGTCCCTACTCTCCAACCCCTACTCTCTTTCCCTACTCTCTGGTCCTAACTCTCCAGTCCCTACTCCCCAACCCCTAATCTCTAGTCCCTACTCTCTAGTCCCTACTCTCTAGTCCCTACTCTCTGGTCCCTACTCTCTAGTCCCTGCTCTCTGGCCCCTGCTCTCTAGTCCCTACTCTCTATTCCCTACTCCCTACTCTCTAGTCCCCTACTCTCTAGTCCCTACTCCCCAACCCCTACTCTCTGTCCCCTCTCTCTGGCCCTACTCTCTCTCTAGTCCCTACTCTCTAGTCCCTGCTCTCTAGCCCTCTATCTCCTGCCCCTGCTCTGTAGTCCCCTCTCTCCAGCCCTCTCTCTATCCCTACTCTCTGGTCCTACTCTCTAGTCCCTACTCTCTAGTCCCTACTCTCTATCCCCTACTCTCTATCCCTACTCTCTGGTCCTCTCTCTGGCCCTACCCTGCTCTCTACCCTACTCTCTAGTCCCTGCTCTCTAGTCCCTCTCTGGTCCCTACTCCCCAGCCCCTACTCTCTATCCCCTCTCTAGTCCCTACTCTCCCCTCTCCCCTACTCTCTGTCCCCTCTCTCTGGCCCCTCTCTCTGTCTCTACTCCTACTCTCTGGTCCTACTCTCTGGTCCCCTCTCTCTGGTCCCTACTCTCTGGTCCCTACTCTCTGGCCCTACTCTCTGTCCCTACTCTCTAGTCCCTACTCTCTAGTCCCCTACTCTCTCCCCTACTCTCTAGCCCCTACTCTCTGGTCCCTACTCTCTAGTCCCTACTCTCTAGTCCCTACTCTCTACCCTACTCTCTATCCCTACTCTCTATCCCTACTCTCTGTCCCTACTCTCTATCCCCTACTCTCTAACCCCTACTCTCTATCCCTGGTCTCTAGTCCCTACTCTCTGGCCCTACTCTCTCTACTCTCTAGTCCCTACTCTCTCTAGTCCCTACTCTCTAGTCCCCTACTCTCTAGTCCCTACTCTCCAGTCCCTACTCTCTATCCCTGGTCTCTAGTCCCTACTCTCTAGTCCCTACTCTCCAGCCCCTACACTCTATCCCCTACTCTCTAGTCCCTACTCTCTAGTCCCTACTCTCCATCCCCTACTCTCTAGTCCTACTCTCTATTCTCTATCCCCCCTACTCTCTTGTCCCAACTCTCTATCCCTAGTCTCTAGTCCCTACTCTCTAGTCCTTACTCTCCAGTCCCTACTCTCTAGTCCCTACTCCCCAACCCCTAATCTCTAATCCCTACTCTTTCTCTCCCCCCTACTCTGTTTCCCCTACTCTCTAGTCCCTACTCTCCAGTCCCTACTCCCTGTCCCCTACTCTCTATCCCTACTCTCTGTCCCTACTCTCTAGCCCCTACTCTCTAGTCTCTACTCTCTAGTCCCTACTCTCTATCCCTCTCTCTACTCTCTAGTCCCCTACTCTCTTACCCCCTACTCTCTAGTCCCTACTCTCTAGTCCCTACTCCCCAGCCCCTACTCTCTATCCCCTCTCTCTGGACCCTACTCTCTAACCCCTACTCTCTAGCTCTCTCTAGTCCCTACTCTCTATCCCTGCTCTCTAGTCCCTACTCTCTATCCCCTACTCTCTAGTCCCTACTCTCTAGTCCCTACTCTCTAGTCCCTACTCTCCAACCCCTACTCTCTATCCCTACTCTCTAGTCTCTACTCTCTACCCTCTACTCTCTAGTCCCAACTCTCTATCCCCTACTCTCCAGCCCCTACTCTCTCTCCCCTGGTCTCTAGTCCCTACTCTCTGCCCTACTCTCTATTCTCTAGCCCTACTCTCTAGTCCCTTCTCTCTAGTCCCTACTCTCCAGCCCCTACTCTCTCTAGTCCTTACTCTCAACCCTGGTCCCTACTCTCTATCCCCCCTACTCTCTAGTCCCTACTCTCTAGTCCCTACTCTCCAACCCCTACTCTCTAGTCCCTACTCTCTAGTCCCTACTCTCTAGTCCCTACTCTCTAGTACTCTCTAGTCCAACTCTCTATCCCCTACTCTCTAGTCCCTACTCTCTATCCCCTACTCTCTTGTCCCTACTCTCTATCCCCTACTCTCTGTCCCTACTCTCTAGTCCTACTCTCTGGTCCCTACTCTCTAGTCCCTACTCCCCAGCCCCTAATCTCTAGTCCTACTCTCTCAACCCCTACTCTGTTTCCCCTACTCTCTAGTCCCTACTCTCCAGTCCCTACTCCCCAACCCCTACTCTCTATCCCCTACTCTCTAGTCCCTACTCTCTAGTCCCTACTCCCCAACCCTAATCTCTGGTCCCTACTCTCTGGCCCTGCTCTCTAACCCTACTCTGCTCTCTAGTCCCTGCTCTCTGGCCCCTGCTCTCTGGCCCATACTCTCTGCTCTCCAGCCCTACTCTGTTTCCCCTACTCTCTAGTCCCTACTTTCTAGTCCTATTCTCCATCCCCTACTCTCTAGTCCCTACTCTCTACTCTCTATCCCCTACTCTCTAGTCCCAACTCTCTATCCCCTACTCTCTGGTCCCTACTCTCTATCCCCTACTCTCTAGTCTCTACTCTCTAGTCCATATTCTCTAGTCCCTACTCTCTAGTCCCTACTCTCCAACCCCTACTCTCTATTCCCTGGTCCCTCTCTCTAGTCCCTACTCTCTAGTCCTTACTCTCTAGTCCCTACTCTCCAACCCCTCTCTGTTGCCCCTCTCTCTGTCCTACTCTCAGTCCCTACTCCCCAACCCCTAATCTCTAGTCCCTACTCTCTAGCCCCTACTCTCTAACCCCTACTCTCTCTCTCTAGTCCCTACTCTCTGGCCCTGCTCTCTGGTCCTACTCTCTAGTCCCTACTCTCTAGTCCCTACTCTCTATCCCCTACTCTCTAGTCCCTCTCTGTCCAACCCCCTGCTCTCTAGTCCCTATTCTCTAGTCCCTCTCTCTAGTCCCTACTCTCTGCCCCTACTCTCTAGTCCTGCTCTCTGGCCCTACTCTCTAGTCCCTGCTCTGTCCCTACTCTCTAGTCCTACTCTCTAGCCCCTACTCTCTAGTCCCTACTCTCTAGTCCCTACTCTCTGTCCCTACTCTCTATCCCCCTACTCTCTAGTCCCTACTCTCTATCCCTAGTCTCTACTCTCTGCTCTCTATCCCCTACTCTCTAGTCCCTACTCTCTATCCCTACTACTCTAGTCCCTCTCTGGCCCCTACTCTCTATCCCTACTCTCTAGTCCCTACTCTCTAGTCCACTCCTCTCTAGCCCTACTCTCTAGTCCCTACTCTCTGGCCCTACTCTCTAGTCCCCTACTCTCTAGTCTCTCTCTAGTCCCTACTCTCTATCCCCTGCTCTCTAGTCCCTACTCTCTATCCCCTACTCTCTAGTCCCTACTCTCTATCCCTGGTCTCTAGTCCCTACTCTCTGGCCCCTACTCTCTAGTCTCTCTGGTCCCTACTCTCTGTCCCTACTCTCTATCCCCTACTCTCTAGTCCCTACTCTCTGGTCCCTACTCTCCAGTCCCCTACTCTCTATCCCCTGGTCTCTAGTCCCTAGTCTCTAGTCCCTACTCTCTAGTCCTTACTCTCTGTCCCTACTCTCTAGTCCGTACTCCCCAACCCCTAATCTCTAATCCCTACTCTTTCAACCCCTACTCTGTTTCCCCTACTCTCTGGTCCCTACTCTCCAGTCCCTCTCCCCAACCCCTACTCTCTATCCCCTACTCTCTAGTCCCTACTCTCTAGCCCTACTCTCTAACCCCTCTCTCTCTCTACTCTCTGTCTCTACCCCTACTCCTACTCTCTATCCCTACTCTCTCAACCCTCTCTCTAGTCCCTACTCTCTAGTCCCTACTCTCCAGCCCCTGCTCTCTATCCCCTGCTCTCTAGTCCTCTCTAGCCCCTACTCTCTAGTCCCTACTCTCTGGTCCTACTCTCTAGTCCCTACTCTCTAGTCCCTACTCTCTATCCCCTACTCTCTAGTCCCTACTCTCTAGTCCCTACTCTCTGGTCCTACTCTCCAACCCCTACTCTCTATCCCCTACTCTCTAGTCCCTACTCTCTACCCTCTACTCTCTAGTCCCAACTCTCTATCTCTCTCAGCCCCTACTCTCTATCCCCTGGTCTCTGGTCCCTACTCTCTGGCCCCTACTCTCTATTCCTAGCCCTACTCTCTAGTCCCTTCTCTCTAGTCCCTACTCTCCAACCCCTACTCTCTAGTCCTTACTCTCCAACCCTACTCTCTATCCCCTACTCTCTAGTCCCTACTCTCTAGTCCCTACTCTCCAACCCCTCTCTATCCCCTGCTCTCTAGTCCCTACTCTCTGGTCCCTGCTCTCCAGTCCCCTACTCTCTGGTTCCAGCTCTCTATCCCCTACTCTCTAGTCCCTACTCTCTATCCCCTACTCTCTTGTCCCCTACTCTCTATCCCCCTACTCTCTAGTCCTACTCTCTAGTCCTTACTCTCCAGTCCCTACTCTCTAGTCCCTACTCCCCAACCCTAATCTCTGGTCCCTACTCTCTCAGCCCCTACTCTGTTTCCCTACTCTCTAGTCCCTACTCTCCAGTCCCTACTCCCCAACCCCCTACTCTCTATCCCCTACTCTCTAGTCCCTACTCTCTAGTCCCTACTCCCCAACCCCTAATCTCTAGTCCCTACTCTCTAGCCCCTACTCTCTAACCCCTCTCTGCTCTCTGGTCCCTACTCTCTGGCCCTGCTCTCTGGCCCATACTCTCTGCTCTCCAGCCCCTGTTTCCCCTACTCTCTGTCCTGCTTTCTAGTCCTATTCTCCATCCCCTACTCTCTCTAGTCCTACTCTCTACTCTCTATCCCTACTCTCTAGTCCCAACTCTCTATCCCCTACTCTCTAGTCCTACTCTCTATCCCCTACTCTCTAGTCTCTACTCTCTAGTCCATATTCTCTAGTCCTACTCTCTAGTCCCTACTCTCCAGCCCCTACTCTCTATTCCCTACTCTCTAGTCCCTACTCTCTAGTCCCTACTCTCTAGTCCTTACTCTCTAGTCCCTACTCTCCAACCCCTACTCTGTTGCCCCCTCTCTCTGGTCCTAACTCTCCAGTCCCTACTCCCCAACCCCTAATCTCTAGTCCCTACTCTCTAGCCCCTACTCTCTAACCCCTACTCTCTACTCTCTCTAGTCCCTACTCTCTAGCCCCTGCTCTCTGGTCCCTACTCTCTGTTCCTACTCTCTCTCCCTACTCTCTGGTCCTGCTCTCTAGCCCTACTCTCTGGCCCTACTCTCTACCCCTACTCTCTATCCCCTACTCTCTAGCCCTACTCTCTAGTCACTCTCTCTCTGGCCCCTCTCTCTAGCCCCTGCTCTGTAGTCCCTACTCTCTAGTCCCTCTCTACTCTCTAGTCCCCTACTCTCTAGTCCCCTACTCTCTATCCCCTACTCTCTAGTCCCTACTCTCTATCCCTAGTCTCTACTCTCTGGCCCCTGCTCTCTTAGTCCCTACTCTCTGAGTCCTTCTCTCTCCCTACTCTCTAGTCCCTACTCTCTGGTCCCTACTCTCTAGTCCCCTACTCTCTAGTCCCTACTCTCTAGTCCCTCTCTCTAGACCCTACTCTCTGCTCTCTGGCCCTACTCTCTAGTCCTACTCTCTAGTCCCTACTCTCCAGCCCTACTCTCTATCCCTACTCTCTGGTCCCTACTCTCTGTCCCTACCAGCCCTGCTCTCTCTATCCCTCTCTAGTCCCTACTCTCTAGTCTCTCTGCTCTCTATCCCTACTCTCTAGTCCCTACTCTCTATCCCCTACTCTCTAGTCCCTACTCTCCAACCCCTACTCTCTATCCCTACTCTCTGGTCCCTGCTCTCTGGTCCTGCTCTCCAACCCCTACACTCTATCCCTACTCTCTAGTCCTACTCTCTAGTCCCTGCTCTCTAGTCCCCTACTCTCCAGTCCCTACTCTCTAGTCCTCTCCCCAGCCCTAATCTCTAATCCTACTCTTTCAGCCTTCTCTCTGTTCCCCTACTCTCTAGGTCCCTCTCTCTAGTCCCTACTCTGTAGCCCCTCTCTCTATCCCTACTCTCTGGTCCCTACTCTCTGTCCCCTACTCTCTAGTCCCTACTCTCTACTCTCTAGTCCCTACTCTCTATCTAGTCCTACTCTCTGGCCCCTACTCTCTTGCCCCTACTCTCTAGTCCCTACTCTCTAGTCCTACTCTCCCAGTCCCCTACTCTCTAGTACTCTCTACTCTAGTCCCTACTCTCTGGTCCCTGCTCTCTGTCCCAACTCTCTATCCCCTACTCTCAGTCCTACCTCTATCTCTCTCTAGTCCCTACTCTCTAGTCCCTACTCTCCAGTCCCTACTCTCTGGCCTCTACTCTCTATCCCTACTCTCTAGTCTCTACTCTCTGCCCTCTCTCTCTAGTCCCAACTCTCTAGTCCTTACTCTCCAGCCCCTCTCTCTATCCCTAGTCTCTGGTCCCTACTCTCTAGCACCTACTCTCTATTCTCTGGCCCTCTCTCTAGTCCCTTCTCTCTAGTCCCTACTCTCTAGTCCCTACTCTCTAGTCCTTACTCTCCAACCCCTACACTCTATCCTACTCTCTAGTCCCTACTCTCTAGTCCCTCTCACTCTCCAACCCCTACTACTCTAGTCCCTCTACTCTCTAGTCCCTACTCTCTCTATCCCCTCTATCCCCTCTCTCTCTTGTCCCAACTCTCTATCCCCTACTCTCCTAGTCCCTACTCTCTCTGGTCATGCTCTCAGTCCCTCTCTCTGAGTCCCTGCAACCCTGATCTCCCTGGTCCCTCTCTCAGCCCCTACTCTGTTTCCCCTACTCTCTAGTCCCTACTCTCCAGTCCTACTCCCCAACCCCCTCCTCTCTATCCCCTGCTCTCTAGTCCTACTCTCTAGTCCTACTCCCCAACCCTAATCTCTAGTCCCTACTCTCTAGCCCCTGCTCTCTAACCCCTACTTTCTACTCTCTAGTCCCCTACTCTCTAGCCCCCTGCTCTCTAGCCCATACTCTCTACTCTCCCTAGCCCCCTACTCTGTTTCCCCCTACTCTCTAGTCCCTACTTTCTAGTCCCTATTCTCCATCCCCTACTCTCTAGTCCCTACTCTCTACTCTCTATCCCTACTCTCTAGTCCCTACTCTCCAGTCCCGTGCTCTCCCAACCCTAATCTCTAGTCCCTACTCTCTGGCCCCTGCTCTCTAGCCTTTTCTCTCTGCTCTCTAGTCCCTACTCTCTAGCCCCTGCTCTCTAGTCCCTACTCTCTATTCCCTACTCCCCAACCCCTACTCTCTATCCCCCTACTCTCTGGTCCCTACTCCAACCCCTACTCTCTAGCCCCTGCTCTCTGGTCCCTACTCTCTAGCCCTACTCTCTGGCCCCTACTCTCTAGTCCCTACTCTCTAGCCCCTACTCTCTA